>NC_085138.1:414010780-414235780 GCF_035046485.1 Aedes albopictus
CTCCAAGGTTTCCTCGATGAATTCCTTCATGAATTCCTCCATGCATTCCTCCAGAGATGCCTCCAGAAATTGCTCCCGGGATTATTCCTAAAATTCCACCTGGAATTCCTACAGAAATTTATCCAGGAATTTTAAAAGGGGATTTCTTCAAGGATTTTTTCCAGAGACTCGTACAAGAACTCCTCTTAACATTTCTCCAGGAATTACTTCAGAGAATCATCCAAGTATTCCATCAGGAAGTCTCCTAGGCTTTCTTCCGAGAAATTTTCCAGGCTTTCTTTCAGAGATTCCTCATTGGATTCTTGCAGAAATTTCTCTAGGATTTTTTCAGCGATTCCTCCAGGAATTCCACCAGATGTTCCTCCAGGAATTGCTTCAGGGACTCCTGGATTTGCTTCAGGAATTCTTTTTGGGATTCATCCAGAAATTCATGCAGGCATTCCTCCAGGAATTAATCAAGGAATTCCCTAATAAATTGTGTCACCAGTTCATCCAGGAATTTCTCCAGAAAATCCTTCAGGGATTCCTTCAAAACATCTTCCAGGATTTTCTCTAGAAATACCTTTTGGAATTTTTCCAGGATTTCCACCAAGAATTTGTCTAGATCTTCCTCAAGGAATTGCTGCAGAGATTCCTCCAGGAATTCCGCTAAAAATGGCTCCAGGAACTTCTTTAGGGATTTTTCTAGGGATTTCTCCACGAATTTCTACAATGATTTCCCAGGGATTCCTTCAAAAATTCTTTTGAGGATTTCTTCAGGAATTTCTCTAGAAATTTCTTCCAGGAATTTCTCAGGAGATTTTTTTTAGAAATTTCTCCCAGGGTTCCTCTAGAGATTCCCCCAGAAATTTATTCATTAATTGTTATAAGAATTCCTGCAATTCCCAAGGCATTACTCCAAGATTTCATTCAAAAGTTTCTCCAGAAACTCTTCCGGGAAATTCTCGAGGAATTAGCCCAAGAATTTCTTCAGGAATTGCTCCAGGAATTTCTCTAGGAATTTATCTAGGAATTGCTCTTGGGCATCCTTCAAAAATTATGTCAGCATTTTCTCTAGGATTTTCTTCAGAAAATTTTCTGGGGATTTTTTTTTGCAGAAATTCTTCCAGAAAATTCTCCAAGAATATCCTCAGGAATTTTTCAGAGATTCCTCCTGGCATTTCTCCAGGAATTTCTCCTGAGATTCCTTCATTAATTGCTTCAGGTATTCCTCCAGAGATTTCTTCACGAATTTTTTCAGGGATTTTCTCTGGGATTCCTCAGGAAATCCTCTAGCGATTTCTTCAGAAAATATTTCAGGAAATTCTCCAGGAATACCTTCAGGATTTTTTTTAGCAAATTCCCCTAGAAATTCATCCAGTAATTATTTCAAAAATTCCTCTAGAGATTCCACCAGGAATTACTTCATGGATTCCTTCAGCAATTTCCACAAGAATACCTCTAGGCATTCCTCCAGGATTTTATCAAGGAATTTCTCCAGAAACTCCTCCAGTAATTACCCCAGGATTTTTTTCAGGTATTCCTTCAAATATTTTTCCATGAATTGCTCCTGGACATCCTTCAGAAATTGTGTCAACAATTCCTCTAGGGATTCCTCCAGGTATTTCTTCAGGAATTTCTTCTGAGATCTCATCAGGAATAGCTTCAGAGATTCCTCCAGAAATTTCTCCAGAGATTTTCCCAAGGATTCCTCCAGGAAATCCTTCGAAGATTCCTACAGGAAATCCTCCAGAAGTTCTTCCAAGGATTCTTCCAGGAAATCCTCTAGGAATACCTTCAGAAATTTTTCCAGGAAATTCTCCAGGAATACTTTCAGGAATCTTTCAGGGATTTCTCCAGGTATTCATCCAGGAATTTCTCCAGAGATTCCTCCAGCGATTTCTCCACTAATTTCTTCAAAGATTCCCCCAGGGATTCTTTCAGGAATTCCTTCGAGGATTTCTCAAGGGCTTTTGTTTTGAAATAGAAAAATATTGATGTGTGCATTCGAAATGCAAATATCAAATGCGGGAGTACCAAATGCGGTAAGATTTTCTAACAAGTAACCCGATGTCAGTGGGAGCTTTTGAATCCTAGGTTGGCGGTGGTTTTGACTATGGTTGACTGACTATTGTTACCTTTGGTATCACTGTTTTACCGCGGTTGGAGCGCATTTGGGCACCGTTTGCATCTTGAACGCACACAGCAATAATAGACATAGCAGTCTTCCAGAGCTCCCTTGGAGATTTCTCTAAAAATTCATGCAGATTTCCTCTAGAGATTCCTCAAGCAATTCCCACAGGAATACCTCTAGAAATTCCTCCAGGCATTCCTTCAGCATTTTATCCAGGAATTTCTCCACGAACTTCTCCAGGAATTCCTTCAGGTAATACCCCTGGAATTTCTACAGGATTTCCTCCAGGAATTGCTTCTGGACATCCTTCAGAAATTATATCTGCAATTCCTTCTGGAATTTCTCCAGGAAATTTTCTACGGATTTTTTCAGAGATACTTCCAGGAGATTCTACAGGAATACTTTAGGGAATATTTCAGGGATTCCTCCAGGATTTTCATCAAGGATTTCTCGAGGGATTCCTCCAGAAATTCCTCCAAGGGTTCTTCCAGGAAATCCTCTGAGATTTTTTTCAGAAATTTCTCCAGCATTCATCCAAGAAGTTTCTCCAGGAATTTGTTCAGAAGTTTCTCCAGGCATTCCTCCAGGATTCTCGCTAGAGATTTTCCGAGTAATTGCTTCAAGGATTCCTCGAGGAATCCCTTCTGGGGTTTCTCCAAGAATTCCCCCAAGGAAACCTCCAGAAATTTATGTAGGATTTCTTCTAGGATTTCCTCATGAAATCTCTTCAGAAATTTCTCTAAGTAGGTATTCCTCCCTTAATATATACAGTGGGTAGAGCCCCGTAACGTGGGTAGATCACCTTAGAATGGTGCGTTGCGGCGTAAGATCTACCACCACATCCAATTTCGATCTCGTTAGGGAGCGTCCATAAATTACGTCACGCTTTAAGGGGGGAGGGGGGGTTCAGCAAAGTGTGACGACTCATACAAATATTTCAGACGTCCCATACAAAAAGTGTGACATAGGGGGGAGGGGGGGTTGAAAATGACCAATTTTTGCGTGACGTAATTTATGGACGTGGCCGATCAGTGGTGAGCAGACATTCCCGGATCGAGATTTGATGTGCTTTTTTTTAATGTTTTGTTGCTAATCCACATTTTATTTCAGGAGTAATCAGGTAAATGTTTTGTTTATAAATGCTAATTAAACATGATTACGATTGTTTTTCAAACAAATGTATAACAAAACATACACAACACACACTGACATACATTACATATACATATCTCATTATATATTGGGAAAGGGAGGGACCATCAGGGCACCCGATTGAAACGATTTGAACAGGAGCTTGGAACTGCCTCCTCCTTGTTGTTAACATTTCGTGGATAGAGGGCGGGCTCTTCGACCCCATCTATTGGGAGTATTCTGTCAATCGAGGGCTTGATTTTGCAGTTGTTCGTGAGAACTTTCTTCTGGAAGGAGATTCTTTCCCCCTGACGCGGGTTTCGCGCAAGTGTCTCTGCTTGCGGGTCCGCACAACCCTTTTTGGCCCTTCATACAGGAGAATGACTGACCACTAACAACAGCACAATCTTGATCAAATCGCTTTTCAGATTATTCCAGTGCTATAGGCAGCTGCCTTGCTACAATAGATGGTAGAACAATATCATCATCATCATCACAGGAATTCCTCCAGGTATACTTTCAAAAATTCTTTCAGAGATTTCTCCGTAAATTTTGCCGGGAATTCCTCCGGGGATTCCTGTAGGAGTTGCAACAGGAATTCATCCAAGTTTTTCTTCGGGGATTTATCCAGGAAGTCTTCCAGAGATTTCTCTGGGAATTCCTCATATGATTTTTTCAGAAATTTTTATCAGGTTCTCTTCAAAAAGTCATTCATGAGTTCCTTTGGAAATTTCAGAAATCCTTCAAGCATTTTTTCAGGGATTTACCCAAGAACTTTTTCAGGATCTCGTGATGATTTTTTTTTAAATTATTTCAAGAATTTGTGGAAGAATTCCTCCAGTGAATGATATTGGAAGATAATTCAAAAGGGATGCATACAGGAACTAGGAAATTAACAAAATATAGCTGCGTGAGAGCTAAAGGATTAAATACTGCTTTAAGAGTATAATGTTAATATACTCAATTTCATCGTGCTGCGTTTAGTTTAGTTATGAAGGCTAGTAGGCACAAATTTGCTAAGGGTGTTTGCCCCCCCCCCCCCCTGACCGGAAAGCTGGTTCTTGGTAGTCACTACCATTGCATCGTATCACTAGATGTATGATTTATGTGACAATTGTTGTCGGTTGACGGTTGGTTGTTCTGAACGCTGCTGCTACTGCTGGTGCTGGTTGATTGCTTGATGGAACTGAACGACCAGGCCGGACGCATGGATGGTTCTTTGTTCGATTTTTTACCCCGTCGTTGACGGACGGATTGGGGCTCACGTGGAGGTCGCACCACGATGGCAAACGCGACGACCAGCGCGGAGGGCAGAATGGTTGTTATTTATGCCCATATCGCCTAGCCCCGCGGACCGGTATAGAACACATGTGCTGGCTGGAGACCCCCGGCCTGGCGGACAGGCAACTTGTTTGAATATGCAAATTCCGTCGTCAGAATGTTTGCGGTGGGAACATTTTTCCCAGCTCCTATTAAAAGAAGTGTTTAGTCGCCATTTGTCGCCGGACGACGACGACGACGACGGGTTCGACGATCAGCTTTCAGCCGTAACGTTCGTTCGCTGGGTGAGCGTGGGCCGTAGTTGATACGCAGATTACCTTAGCAGACAACACCAACAACAGCAACAGGTAACACCGGCCAGCAGCCCCAGCGGGGACAATAAAAGTTCTGATGCGATTAAGATTTTCTCACATCGTCACGACGTTGATGACGATGGTTATGGCCCGTTGTTGGAGGTCATATGAGCGCAGATGATTGTTTGGAAAACTTCCGTTCGAAAATGTGGCAGACAGACTGCCCGAAGCTAGTTTTTGTTGGTTTAAATACATAGATTTCTAATGAACTCCAAGATACCCTAAGTTGACAGGGCTGTCAATTAACTATACTGTCAAGTTCAAAGTTCAAGGTGATAACACCAATAAACATTGAACTCATTATAGGGAATCGCGCCACTTGGGCGGTGGCATCTATATTCGTCTGTTTTCCACTATAACTCAGTCAAATTTGAACCAATTGACACAACTTTTGGAATGTGGTGAGATAGGTATAGTATCTACAACATTTCAAGTCAATTGGTTCAAAATTGACTGAGTTATAGTGGCAAACAGACGAATATAGAAGCCACCGCCCAAGTGGCGCGATACCCTAGGTACTTTTTGGAGCTTTCGCCGCTGCGTTTATTAACTGTTACTAGAAATATGTTAGGTTCGCAACTCATTGCTGAAAGATTAGTGTATTTAAAGTAGTACAAAATTATAACTCGCACCATGTAGAGTCCTGACACATATCATTATTTGCATAGCTACCGTCAAACCCGGCACGTGTACAAATTTTACTCCCCTCGAACCTAGAAATCAAGTAAAACGAACGAGCAACCACTCTCCTTCTAAAATCGAAAAGCTTTCTGCCGCAAACATCAGGCTACACCACGCGGCGGCTTGCAAATCTTGTTTTGCTATAATACCTAAGCTTCCTTCTCCTCCAACATCATCTCGCTTTCTTGCAAGCTCTCGGTTTTCCTCGATGCGTCTCGCTCTTGCGCCATTTTACCTAGTTCACTTGCATTGATTTACTTTCGTTTTCACTGGGGGATCGCCGGTCGGACTCAATTGCGACGAGGAAAAGCATCTCTCAGTCCAAGTTGCAGAGCACATTGACGGTGTATAACCGTGTTACAGAGATTTCCCCGCGTCCAACCCCAACCATCGATACAGTCAACCCAGTCAACAGCATCATGCGCGGCTACATGTGCGACTTGAATAGTGGAACAAGGAAGAAGGCAACCACCAAACAAGCTCGCAGTCAACCAGTCTCAATCAAACATCATCATCATCATCATCATCAACCCAGAAGTATGTACCACCAAATAGATACCTTCTGGTGTACGAGTGCATGTATCGAGTACTTATTTCAGTGGTTCGCAAACATTAAAAGCTAGGGACCAACATGGTCGATCATTCGGAACAAAGCTTTTCTGTCTCTTTCAGTTTGAATCAACAACTACTTTCAATTAATCACGATAAACTTTCAGTTTTATTGCGTAAAAGAAGTAACATTTATTCAGATAACACAGCGCAACATTTTTTTTTTGTTTCATGAGCAAACTTATGTGTATACCTCACTTTATAAGGGAAAATATGGGATTTTGGGCTTTTTTGATTGCTAGCCATTAAGGGCGGACGGGACGGTCGGGGAAATATCCGCCATTGCTCTGTTGCTACTAAGATGGTAATCTCAGATTCTACTTCATATTTTGCAACAAAAACCTATCACTGTGTATGCTCACTTGCAGTGCATATGCTGATTGTTTTTCAGCATCTTCAGTGTGATAGAACTCGAGATTACCATCTTCAAAATCGCGAGGCAAATTGTTAGAAAGAGAGGCAAGATAGGAAAAATAACACGGCGTCCCGTTTCACCTTAAGCATGGAAATATTTTTTTAGGCAGTCAAAGGGTAAATTAGCCGGGGCCCGTGGCGTAGTGGCTACACGTTTGCTTCATAAGCAGATGGTCATGGGTTCGACCCCAGCCCAGGCACTTTCGTCAGTTGTTCTTTCCTCAGCTGACACTGACCCTCTTCTGAGCCCATGGCTCAAATGAACCCGGATACTTGGACATCGGCGAACGGCAACCCATAATAGACCCCCAATCGGACTGGAAACGGGAACATCCTCGTGCTCATCATTCTACCATGATAGGGTAGGTAGAAAGTGAAAGCAGCGCAACGGCAACCAGTTCGATGTAGTACAATTAGAATAGAATACATTTAGGCGCTGTACAAAGTGTATGTACAGCTTCCAATTGGAATCGCTCACACAGTGCTCTGTACAATAGAACTGTAAATTAGGTTAAGTGATTGAAGAATAAAAAAAAAGGTAAATTGGTCAATCAACATCTAAATTAACAACTCATGCGAAATGCTTCGTTTTTCTAAATCAAATTTGATAGATTTAAGGACAGACTTGTTAGAATCCCAAAATGGCCGCAAAAATGGCCGACTTTGGCACCTACTCACGATTTCAAGGGCACAAATCTCTTCGTAAACAAAACCAGCGCATATGATCTTCTTATTATAAGCTTATTACGAGTGAGTAAGAACTGAATAATAAAATGTTTTGTTGTGTTATGCTTGCTTCTTGAGATTTGTGTGTTTGAAGTTTTGATGCACTGTTAAAGCGGGATGTCAAGACGTTTGTCCTTAATCATTTCATGTTAGAGAGTAATGTTGAATGCAACTTTTGGAGGGTAACTTGTATAGCAAATATCGTAGCTAACACAAATCGCTTAAAACTATCAAATTCGATTTTGTTAAACGAAATATTTTGCACGAGTCATTAATGTACGTACATGTTAATTGACCAATATACCTTTTGATTGCTTGGGCTTCGTCGGAGACACATAAATTTTCTCTTAAGACAGACGAATAGTTATTTTTTGTTTCGCTGTGTAATTTAACGGAGCATACAGGGGATAGACAAAATGATCGGGACAGGCAAATTTTTCACTTTTCAAAAAATGTTCAATTAGCTGTAACTTTCCGAAAAGTGCATCAAATATTCTCAATTTTTTACTGCAAGTTTTTCAACTAGTTGTGTATCAGTGGACAAAATTTGGAAAAGATCGGACAATTCTTCACGAAGTTATAAAGATTTTTGAAAAAGGTAAAATTATCCGATAGCCAACTTCGAGCTCTAATATCTCCGGATTCAATGAACCGAACGTAATGAAATTTTGACCATTTATGACTTACATAATGAGCTATGAAAAACCATTGACTTAACTTAATATTCTTAACACGGAAGAGAATTATAACGATTAGATTATTTTTCTAATAAAACACCAAATTATCCAAAACATCAACATCGTTTCAAAATTCAAGATGCAAATTATAGTTCATTTAGTTTCCTCTAATTGACTTTTATATAAATGCGTTTTGAAGGAAAGTAACAACACAGCCGCCAATAAATTGAAAAAGTAATGGGATGCATATTAAATATAGACCAATTTACTAAAAATCGTGAAAAAAAATAAAATTGCTATAACTTTTTCGCTTGTTAAAAATTTCAAGTTAAGTCAAATGTTTTCCAGAGTTCATTATATAAGTCATGAATGGTCGAAATTTCATTGCAATCGGTTCATTGAATCCGGAGATATAACAGCTCAAAGTTGGCTATCGGATAATTTTATCTTTTTCAAAAATCTTTATAACTTCGTGAGGAATTGTCCGATCTTTTGTTCCGACGCATTTTTCCGTGGCATAATGATCATGCAGTTACGTCACGAAGTCCAAGGAAAGAAGGCACATAGAATATTATGACGCACTCAAACTTTAGGACGTTATTTCGTAAAAAAAAAAACGCCACTCGACGACTGGGATAGTATGGCCTCGCACGTTGTGATCCGGCCCTGATTTTTGACGTCTCAAGTCCGAGTTCCCTTTCATAATGCATTTAAAAACGTTTGCCGTAAAAAATCAATTTCTGCTTGTTTTTAGCCCCATAAACCTTCCTTGGATGAAAACTAACAGAACATAACAAAAACGACCCAAATCTGACGTTTCGTTTTCAAGTTATGCGCGGTCCCACGTATACCACTGCATTTTTATACAGGGTGTTAGGTTCGTGAGTGCAAACTTTTTGATGGTTGATAGAGGACCATAAACGGCGGAAAAAAATGTTCTGTTAATATGATGATAATAGCAAATTAATAATCTTTAGAATGAAAGCTAAAAATAATAATATGTAATATAATATGACCCCAGGTTACCCAGGTAATAGAATATTTTTCCCAGTCAATTCTTTTGGAAATTCAGAAACTCTCAATTGGAATTTCTGAAGGTATATTCAATGAATAGCGATTTCCCAAAGAATAGCCCCCAAGTAACACAACTTGTTATATAGCAGTTCAAATAACACATTTCAAACTAGTTCTGATGTATTTTTCTCGCATTATTAACATAATATGGAACACTTATGAGCATGAGCAGGAGCATGAGATGACCGTACAATTCGTAGTTGCTACTCCGTTACTGACCAGAACAGTCAACATTGCACAGGGAACCAAAAGGATGGGGCCTGGGTGAAGCTTTACATCCACAATGTGCAATTTTGAAGGTTCAAAACTATATTATCAGTACCGGCGCCGGCCACGTCCTTACGGTCATCGGAGAAGGGAAGGAATGTTAGTGTGACATCCGTTGCTACTAGAGACCGTGTGTACCTCCGCATCCCCACGGTTGTCACAGGAAGGAAGTTTGTTAATGGGAAGGGAAGGGATAGAAAGTTACATAGATTTGGATTCACATTGGTAAGTGATGTGAGCTATGCAACCCTTGATATGATTTAGTCTTCCGCCAGCCGGCTGTCGGAAGAATAGAATAATTTTATTGTATGTTTGTGTATTAAATTTAATTATATACCGGGTATGAATAATTTTTAAACCACGCTTATGTCGGATCAACTCGTAATAACGCACGTTTTGAGCTTATCGTTTCTCAGTCAGAAAATAAACTGTATGCAATTCCGTTTAGTGTTACTTCCAATGCTAAAAAACCGAAACCTGCGCCGTAGCTTTACGAGAAAACTGGACAACAAAACAACTACAATCGTTGCTTTTGAGTTTCACATATGTTCTTGTATTACTTTTTTTCGCGTTCCCGTGGTTATAAGATTGCGGATAATAAAACCGTTGTACATATTTATTATCCGCGAATGTTCGCAACGCGTAATATAAGTTGAAGGTGTGATGAACAAAAATACATTATCGTAAATGTTCGAAAGAGAAACCGAAATTATGGAACTCGGCACGAAAAATCGACGCGGAAAACGCGGTCTACTTGTCACTGTATCGTACGGTAAATCTTGACCTTTCTAAAAAAAGAGATACTTCGCCGTTTTGATCGCTGATTGCCTGCTTGTAAATCTGAAATAGAAAAAAGTATTAAATTGTGATACGTTCTCCACTGTTATATTTTTGTAAATTGTTATTTATATATAGGTTAAATTTACCTCCATCCCTCTGAAACAAATGGTATATTAGCAGTGAAAAATAAATAGAATAAAAAAATAAATAAATAAATAGTGTAAAAAAGTACACCAAATCTTGATCCTGGAATGTTCCTGTATTTAAATAAACCAGGATGTGAGATGAATGCCCTCAGGGGTAAAATCTCAAAAAAAAAAAATAAATAAATAATCCAGGCTGGAAAATAGCAAGATCAAAACTTGAAATGGTAGATCTTACATCGTAACGCACCATTCCAAGGTGATCTACCCACGTTACGGGTTAACTCCTTGATTCAGTTCCTTCAACAGAAATATAAAGAATTTGCCCGAAAATTAAAAAAAATGAGAAGTACGAACATTCCAACAGTAATTATCTGAGGCTGTTGTGCTTCGTGCTTCTGCTTCTTCTGTTCTTGTTTGTGAGAAATCAATCCCCTTACGATTTTTATACCTAAGGTTTCCTCGTAAAAGCCCAACTTCTATGAAGAGCATTGGAACTCCGGAAGAAATCTCGAGAAAACTCCTGGAGATACCTCGAGGAAGACTGTGAAAAATCCCACGAATAACTCTAGGAGAAATCTGCTGAAGAAATCTAGGGAGAAGTGCCAGAAGGAACTCCTACTGAAATTATAAAAGGAACATCCAACAAAACCGTCCAACAAAGCGTGGAACTTCGGGAGAAATCCTGGGAGGAACTCCGTTCGAATCTCGAGAGGATCTCCCCGGAGAACTCCGGGAGAAGTCTCAGAAGGAACTCTGGAAGGAATCTAGAGAAATCGACTGGAGTAATCCCGAATACCACGAGCAAGGGAAAAAGACATATAACCTTTCCCAAGAGGGATTCCGGAAGAAATTTCGAGGAAACTACCGAAGAAAAGCCGCACAATCTCTGGAGCAAGCCCTGCAGGCAACTCCGGGAGAAATCACGAAAGGACCTCTGAATGAAATCGCGCGAGAAACTCATTGAAAAATCTTCGGACCACTGAGAGAAATCCTGGGAAGAAACCTAGGAAAAATCCCAAGATAATCTCTAAGAGAAATCCCAAGAGGGACCTAGAAAAAAAAAATGCCAGAGAAATTCTACCGGAAACCGGAAGAAATCTTTGGAAAATTCCTGAAGAAATTTTGCAAGGAACTGCGAGAGAAATCCCAGAAGGAAGCGCTTGAGAAACCCTGATAGAAACACCAACTCCGAGTGGAACTCTGGAAGAAATCCCGGAGTACTCCAGTAAAAATCGAAGTAAAAATTCAGAAGGAGACTCAAGAAATCTACTGGAGAAATCCCAGGAATCCGGTAAAACATCGAGCGAAGTCAAAACTACTATATGTTTTCTATATCTTGAACTACTCATTCGGTAAATATCGAATGTAACAAGAAACTTTCTACCATGGCACAATAAATATTGTAGAATCCGTGAAAAAGGTCCAATAAGGACCAAAACGTTGGATCAAGAAAACATATAGTTGTTTTGATTCTCCCAGAAGATTGATAAGCCAGAAACATTACTGAAGACATACAGAAATTAAGAGAAAACTTTTAAGAGAAATCCTGAAGGAACTCCGGGAGAAATACCACAAGGAACTCCTATAGGAACTTCGAGAGGAACTCTGGAAGAATACTTGTGAGGAACTTCGTGAGAATTCCGGGGACGAGTACCGGTAGGCACCGCCTGCAGAAATTCCGAAAACTCCAGTAGTAATTTCGGAAGGACTTCTGGGAGAAAATTCCGAGAGAAATCCTGGAAGAAACTCTAGAACTACGATAGAAATTCTGAAGAAAATACTGAGCAAAGTACCGGAAGGAATTCAGGGAAAAACCTTTAAGAGAAATCTCTGGGGGGAACTCTGGGAGAAATGTTAGAAAGAATTCCGGAAGGAATCTCAAAAAATCTACTACAGGAATTCCGGGAAGAAGGCCAAGAGAAATTATTAGAGGAACATCTAGAGAAACTCAGTGAAAATAGAAATACCTTTTCCGAGAGGAACTCCGGAAGAAATCTCTAGGAAACCCCTGGAGAAATCCCGAGAACACCTGGAGAAATCTTTAGGACAAACCTAGCAAGCAACTCCGGGAGAAATGCCTGACGAAATTCAGAAAGGAATTTCTCGAGGAACTTTGTGAAAAATCCCTGTAGAAACTCTAGTCTAGTCTAGTCTAGTCTACACATACACAGCCATTCATTGAAAGAATCCTGGAAAATGAAAGAATCGACTACTTTTATCATTTTTCTTGTCATTATCAATGCTTGCTGAACATCGAAGATGCAGTGCAAGAATTGAAGCGGCCTACTGTACAGCGTTTTTTTTTGTGGATAATGCTATAGAACGGGGACATCTCGTACCAATCGCTCAGCATAGTATGTTAGTATGAATGTGAAGTAAATACGTTGGGAGTGATTTTGCTAAGAAGGTTAATGCCAGTCGATGCGCTTCTTCCTGGGATGGGACAAAGGAATTTAACCCTCATGTCCAGGTTTTAAAGCCTAGGTTTAAGCGTCATTACTCGCTCTCTGAAATGAGAAAAAAGTAGTGATCCCTTCCCCGAATAAAAACAGAAAATATGTATATGATTTAGTAAATATCCCAAAAAAAAAAAAAAAACATATCGTAATCGTGATTCTGCTATGTACAGCTACAAAATTTCGAATCAGAACGAACTCACCGAATCTGGGGGAAATTTGGAAGAAAACCCAGAATGAACTTGTACCGAGAACCTGAGAAGAAGTTCAAAAGAAATCTCCGGAAAACTACTGGTGACATCTTGCAAGAAACTCCGACAAAAGTCCCAGAAGGAACCCCTTCTGAGGCCCTGACAGGAACACCGGAAGAAATTTCGAGAAAATTACTTATGGAATTCCAAATGCAACTTTGAAAGAAATCCTGTGGGAACTGGCGCAGAAATCACAGAAGGGATTTCGGAAGGAAGCTCGGGAAATCTACTGGTGAAATCCCAGGAGGAGCTCCGGTAGCAACTCAGGGAGGAACATCGGGAGCAATACTTGGAAGAAAATCGGAAGCAACTCCGGGAGAAAACCACTGAAAACCTGAAAATAATCTCGAGGAATCTCCTGAAGAAATCCCGGGAGAATCTTTGGAACAAATCCCGCATGCAACTCCGTGAGAAATCCCTGTAGGGTCTCTGCTAGAAATCCCGAGAAAAACTCAGTGAGAAATCCCAGGAGGAAGTCTACTACTCTACCAGAATACCCGGGAGGAACACCGGGAGAAGCTCTGTAAAAAAAAACGAATAAAACCTCTGATAGAGACATCCTGAGGGAACTTAAGGAGAAGTCCCAGAAAGAACTCCAACCGAAACCCCGACAGCAAGTCCGGAAGAAATCTTCGGAAAACTCCTGGAGTAATCTTACAAGAAACTCCGAATAAAGTCCAAGAAGGAAGTCCTTCAGAAATCCTGACATGACCAGTGGTCATTGACCACCGTAATAAATCTCGAAAAAGCTACCGGAGGACTCCGGAAGACAACTCCGGAGGAAATCACTGAGCTATCTCTGAGAGAAGGCCAAAAGGAATACCTGTAGAAATTTCAAGAGCAGCTCCAAGTGAATTCCAACGAGAAGCTCTGTGGTGAATTCCCGGAGCATGTTATATGGGAATCTCATATAACATGGGACAATCGGGTGTAGAACGGCAGTACAGACCTGATAAGGCATCGTACACGAATTACGTATCTCTATAGGGTCCTCTCCTATAGAGTCCAGCATAGCGTTACAATCCACACACAAATGTTTGAGAATTCATACACAGAAAAAAATATGTAAATTAAAATTCAGCGAGAAATCATGCACATAAAGGAAATGCTAGAGTTATAGCACTTCTACATGAAATATAATGTAAAATTACATTACCATCGTGTAAATTTCCGCCAACCATCGCGTAAACCATCATGGACTACAACCGGTTACGTGACTATTAGCGGCAATTTACACGATTATAACGTAATTTTACTTGATATCTCATGTAAATATGCACTAACTCTAGCATTCCCTTTATGTGCATGATTTCTCGCTGAATTTTACATGAATAATTTTTTCTGTGTACAAAAAGCATTACAAAGTGGAGGGGGGGGGGGGGTTTGGTGTTCTGAAATGGTCGATTTTAAGGTGATACGGGACGCCGTGTTATTTTTCTTATCTTCCCTTTCTTTCTAACAATTTACCTCGCGATTTTGAAGATGGTAATTTCGATTTCTATCGCACAGAAGATGCTGAAAAACAATCAGCATATTCAATGCAAGTGAGCATACACAATGGTACATTTTTGTTTCATAATATGAAGTAGAATCCGAGATTACCATCTCAGTAGCAACAGAGCAATGGCGGATAATTCCCCGACCGTCCCGTTCGTCCTTAGCGTTACGTAATTTGTGTACCATGCCTAACAAATTTATGTAACTGAGCCACGTGCAGTGTTGGGAATACTCACTTGCGAAAAGTTATACTCACTTGCTTCTATCTCAGTCCAGAAGCATGCTATCAAAAAATGATGTTAGAAGGACTTTAAGATTGTAGTTTAATCTAAAAGTTTGCCGAATAAAGTAAAGGTCGCAGACGCATACCAAAACCGTGAGAAAGCTGTGAGCACAAGGTGAGTATGAATTACATGAATTTTACTCACCTCGTACTCACAGCTCTCTCACAACTTTGGTATGCGTCTGCGATTTTTACTTTATTTGGCAAACTTTTAAATTAAACTACAATTTAAAAGCCCTTCAAACAACATTTTTCGATAGCATGCTTCTGGACTGAAACAGAAGCAAGTGAGTATCACTCTTGAAAGTGAGTATTCTCAACACTGGCCACGTGTATCATATGTTTGGGAATCCCTGCTCAGCTAGGCACTGCGCCGATAGTGGCGTGCATGAGCCTCTGCAACGACGACGGCTTAAGTACCTAGGTAGGTACGATGATGGATCAGGAAAAGAGAAGCTCGTTTTTCCCTTTCAATTTCATATGAGGTAATTGCCGGGCTGCTTGTTGTAGGCTAGGCTACCCGACAAAATGTTGTTTACGGCAGTTGTGCCGATTGCACAGTGAAGAGAGAGACCCTAGGCATGATGCTGCTGAGTGGCTCGCGACTGCTCCGCAGTGGAATAAAGAAAGAAAAAAAATGCCTATTCCGATGGGTTGAGTTTCTGGTTTAGCCGACTTCGAATGCACTTCGACTGTTGCAGTTTAGTCGATGCAATTGCACACCACGCAGCAAGCAGGCTCGTTCCATCAAACCATGCCATCATGGCAGTAAAACTTAACCAACTATGTACCATAGTTGAGGTACTGCCGGGGCCCCGGCCCATGCCATGTGTGTACAAATATGGAGTGCAGCACTTTTTCAATGAGGAATGGATGTATGGGGATGTGGAAAAATTATATGATTATACAATAGATTAAAATCGCTACGGTAGTTACTGTTTTACCAACAACCACACGCCACTGTTGCATTGCTTACCACTCTGCCAGTCGGTATGTGTACACATTGTGGCTACGCTACCACACATCGGACACGAACCAAGTTGCATCTACGGAGCGATAACACGTGTAATGAATACTTGTAGATTTGTGTACATACCTACTTATTGACATCTGATCGAGCTCCTCCATACTGTCCCATATATGGGAGGATCAGTAGCGATTTGACTATTCCATTTATTTGTATGAATTGAAGAAATACCGAGGCAGGCGTCGGTACTGTTTATTATCAGTTGTAATAGAGCGATTCCACGAACAAGTGGGAAATTTTTCCAGTTTTTATTTTTTGTATTTTTTGATTTGCATGGAACCTTGCATACAAGTTTTTGGGGAACAAAAACGCCGTTTTGCATACTTGGTTCGCCATTTTTAATCTAGCCTTACTTATGAGAAGGGCCTATGAAAAATGCACATGATATCTTCAAAAAATTGTATCTCGAAAACGGTTTGTCCGATCGGTTTGGTGTCTTCGGCGAAGTTTTAGACAATTGTTGGTGCTATATGAAGAAAATATGCACGGTAAAAAAATATGTTTGGTTTTTGTGATTTGAACTAAAATATAGATTTTCCCTCAAAAGTGACATGTCAATATTTTTTTTATTATCCTTATGTTATAGCTGACTGAAAATGCTACCTAGTGCACAGTGGGTTGTTCTGGAGAAAAATAGGTTACAATGAAAAAAAAAATGTTTTAAAAAATTACGGTTTTCAAAAAAAGCTATTAAGTAAAGTCAAAAAAGTTTGTCGCCCTAATTTTATGAAAGTACGTCAAATTTGCAAGAAAAAAGTACTTCGGTAACATTTTTCTAAGATGCACCGTTTAGAAGATATTACTAATTTAATATTGATTTTTTTGATAACTTAATAAGTTTTAGCCCTTTTCGAATGTACTCCGTGTTTCTCCAGTTTCAAAAGTATTTTTTTCGGAAAGATTGGAAAATTTTGAGTTAAAATGACACTGACAGCTTAAAGATTTGAGTGAAATTCTCTGCCTTAAAAGTATTTTGAAAAACAAGTTACAAAATCCCACTATCAGGAACAATGATTTCTTCCAGTGGTTTTTGGTGTATTGTGTTGAAAATGTGCATTCAACTCTTGCATATCGCAAGCTCCTCAATTAGCAAGATTCAAAAGAGCGAATAAGGCTTATTTTTCAGGGGTGGTATTTGTGCGCAATAAAAAATAACATTATACTTTGTACATCAGTTTATTTTTATTCCTGTATTTTTATCAAATTATTGTTTACACAACTTTCTTAACAATATCGAATATTTTGGCATCATTGTCAGGGCAGTTTGAATAAAGCTTTGCCTTTATTGTATTTTCTGATAGAGGAAGAAATGAGTGGAATTTTTGAGTTCCTTGAATTGTTTTTGCATTATTATATTGATTATTTAGCTGCAAAGACATATTTTCGTATTCTTCTGTAGTAGAATAACAAAATGACAACTTTGTAAGTTCTTCTTCTTTTCGTTTGTTTGCCCAATTAAACAACTCTCTTGCAGTCTTTATCGGGTGTTCGCGTTCTTTGGATAAACTTGCTCTGGTAGCCATGCGTTTTATCGTACCTCCAATAGCATCGCATGGACCTTTTCCGTGCGATGTTGCGAAGAAATGCCATTCAGCGTCAATACCATACTTTGACTTAAACTTACAAAGGCTAGAAAAGTTTTTTCGGTTTTTATACTGTGAAGCAGCACCATCTGACATAAAATAAATTTTTTTCATGTTTTTATTTTGATCAATTTGTAAAAAGTTCATCATTTTATCAATAAACAAATTAACAGCGACTGAATCATGTCTTAGTTCTTCTGAAATTATAATGAAGCTAAAATGTTTAATTTGCCTATTTTCAGTATAATATATTACGAAAGGATGGATTGTGGCCTGTTGCACGTTCCAATGGTGTGATAGAACTTCATCCTGCAAAACGAAGCTGTAATTTTCAGAAAAGTCACAAATAGCCAAAAATTCACCATCTTGCAAGTTTTGTTTTGTAGTTTTCAAAAAATTGGATTGTTCGGTTTTTACAAAATCATGCGGAATCAAACTTTCTAATTTTGAGCTGAAAAATGTAACAAAGTCATCGGTTTGCTTTACAATAGTTTCTAAATCACATCTGTCAGTGGTAACCCATTGTTCGAATGAAAGCTTTTCAACAAAGTTTTCTTCCAGTTGTTTCAATAAACTGTCTTCTAAAACTGAGGTATCTGGGCAGTTTTTACATCTTCGTAGATGGCAATGAGTTGTCTTATTTTCGCAAAGTAATCTATTCGTTAATGTTTTTAGATCATTCAAGACATTGTATTTTTTTAAGCTATGTAGAATTAAATTGACATTTTCATGCGTAGTGCAAACGCAAACATTATGTGTTCCTGTGATAGTCAATAGTTTACATTGCCTTGGCCGGAGGCTTGCAAATGATGAAAACCCTATTTTTACATTGACGTACACTTCATTAAAGCGATTAAAAGCTTCTCTTAATGTCATCATTAACAATCTTTTCTGAACAGTTAATCTCTTATTTCCTGTCTTTACGCTAACAAAATCTCTTGATTGAGGTATCAGTCGGCAGCCGTCTAGTTTGATGGAAGGTGACTAATATTATACTAATATTATACCAATTTTAATCAAAATTGGCTGAAATCTTGCGAAAAGCTGGAATTATACTAATGTCATCGTGTCAGACTACGTTGATTTGATCCACTTTTTTGTTTATTGATCTTTGTTCTGCCGCTTGTGTTGTGTGTAAGAGGTAGCGGTCGCGTTCGAATGAAATAAAGCAAGCTGACACCCGACCGCGACAACGAAACGAAGGCAGTGAAAAGTGTCGAATGTTTACAAGCCTGGGCCAGCGTGGCCATGGTGGACTAGTTCCAACAAAGACCATGTTTACAATCACCAACTGTACGTAGTACAGCTAACTGGTATCTAATTACCTGTATCTAATACTTATTAGCACGTTTTCAGCAGAAGGCAATAAAAACCACTGGAAGAAATCATTGTTCTTGATAGTGGGATTTTGTTTCAAAATACTTCTAAGGCAGAGAATTTCACTCAAATCTTTAAGCTGTCAGTGTCATTTTAACTCAAAATTTTCCAATCTTTCCGAAAAAAATACTTTTGAAACTGGAGAAACACGGAGTACATCCGAAAAGGGCTAAAACTTATTAAGTTATCAAAAAAATCAATATTAAATTAGTAATATCTTCTAAACGGTGCATCTTAGAAAAATGTTACCGAAGTACTTTTTTCTTGCAAATTTGATGTACTTTCATAAAATTAGGGCGACAAACTTTTTTGACTTTACTTAATAGCTTTTTTTGAAAACCGTAATTTTTTAAAACATTTTTTTTTCATTGTAACCTATTTTTCTCCAGAACAACCCACTGTGCACTAGGTAGCATTTTCAGTCAGCTATAACATAAGGATAATAAAAAAAATATTGACATGTCACTTTTGAGGGAAAATCTATATTTTAGTTCAAATCACAAAAACCAAACATATTTTTTTACCGTGCATATTTTCTCCATATAGCACCAACAATTGTCTAAAACTTCGCCGAAGACACCAAACCGATCGGACAAACCGTTTTCGAGATACAATTTTTTGAAGATATCATGTGCATTTTTCATAGGCCCTTCTCATAAGTAAGGCTAGATTAAAAATGGCGAACCAAGTATGCAAAACGGCGTTTTTCTCCCCCAAAGACTTGTATGCAAGGTTTCATCCAAATAAAGATATATGAAAATTACTCGTTGCTGAAATGATATGGAACCGCTCAATAGTTTTAAGCTCAGAGGACCCATATGGTCACAGTGGCAAAAGCGCGGATATTCAGTAAGACTATGGTAAGACCATGGTAAGACAAGTGAGACTGGGCTCGATTTCCGGGTGGTTCAGGGTCGGCCCCAGTTAGGCCATCACGCCATGAAGAATAACTTAGGATGCGGGATCTTCGGCAGGGGGTCCTATTTTGGGCATTTCACAAATTGACTGAGTTATAAGCGAAAATTGCCCGAAGTAGGACCCCCTTTCGAAGTGGTTCCGCTCCCTATTCCGAAGATGGTCGATGGGGTTCACTATTAAGACACGATCCATTATTATGGTAGCAACAGCCAAGCTGAAAGTCGACCGCATGTCTATAGGCAATTTTAACATTCAGCTTTGCTCCAATCAGTCCGATATGGATTCCAGGAAGCCAAGCTGCGCAGAATTGCAAGAAAGCTGACTGTTTTCGCACGATTTGTGCACAGTTTTACAACATTGTGCTGCCGAGGGGTCAGCTCGCATGTCATCGCAGCTAGCAGCAACAACAAAAACAATGCGCATAGCAAAATACCTCCTCAATAACTGGCCACATAAACGGGGAACCGTTCTGATAACCTCTCCTCAGACACTTCACACTTCAACTTTGTAACATGATAGAGGCAGGCTGGTTGTTTGCGAACGTTTGTATGGTGTAGGTACTGCGTGGTTCAGCTCGAATGCCATGTGGGAACCGTTCTGGTTTCGTTCTGGAAATCGCAACGATTGGCATGTGCTCCGAAGGTCAGCAAACATTTTTTTCCTACATGTGGGGACATTTGGCTTATTTGGCTATTTTTGATACTCGTTGATTGCGTTACTTCGTGTTGGAAGTAGCGTGAGAAGATTACACCATACAGTTTTGTAGCAAGTTGAGTCTTGTATTTGCATAAAATCTCCACGATTTTTTCCCGTTTAAGAAATTTCATTAGGAAAAGCTGAAGAAAAAACTATAGCAAAAAAATTGTCAATTTTGAAGATATAATGTTATTTTTTTCAATATTTAACATTTTTAGGATGTTTTTTTCTTGTTCTTGAATTTTGTTTGATTTTGTGAAAATTACCAAATACCAAATACCAAATTGCCATATAACCAAATACCAAACATAAAACAATTCTGAACATATCGTAACAATTGAATTTGTAAGCGGGTTTGGTGGTCTAGTGGCTACCGCTTCTGATTCGTATGCAGAAGGAACTGGGTTCTAATCCTGGCCCGTCCCTTTCCTCCTACCCTGTATCTTTCTATATACTTTCTCCCTCCTTTCTACATATTCAACTCATGTATTATTTGTTTATAGCTAATGCTAGAACCAGAATCGGTTGAAAAGCCGTTTCTCTTCCTTTCAACTTTCACAGCACAGTGTTAACCCGATTTCGATTACCAGATAGTGAGAGAACATTGCATTCGTGTTAGCCTATCAGATAACGCCTACGAGTTATGCAATCAAGCGAACTGTGCCGCATTAGCTTCATAATAATAATCACACAAGTCTTTCACCTTACACCTGGCATCCACGCACCAATGTGTGAACCCTCTGCACCAACACTCTGACATTCGCATGCATTTGTGCAGGCTGTTGTGATACGATCTCGCTGAGTGAAAATGGGCAAGGATCGGACCGGCTAGCAACATTCATACGCCACAAATTAGCAATTTAGTGTACAAACCGTTTATTTCTCATGCCTTCAAACATTTGTTTCCTTCTTCCTAATCCCTACTTCTATCTGCTTTCTTCCTCATCTGTTTCATTTCTCTTCGGTACTCACGGATTTCTTCTCGGGTGCACCCATCTTCTTCGCCGAAACTGCTCTTCTTTGCTCCGCCTCACGCACCTGCATCATCGCGGTTCTGTCGAAGTGCTCACCAGCTCGCTTCCGCACTGCTGCGTTGGCCTCGCCTCCAGGCCGTTCTGCGAAACCGGAATCGTGTTCCCGGTCACTGTGCAGTCTCCTCTCCTGCTTTGCGCTCGACGCTGCCGGCCTCGATATGTGCAGTCGCGATCGTGTCTCGTCCTTCCCTGAACCAGCGTGAATCGATCCTCACGGCCGTGCCGTTTTGACGCAGTTTTAGGCTGTGGAAGAAAAGCCCTACCCATACATTCCGTTAGTGACTTGAAGTGCTGCAGAAGCTCGGCTAACGCGAGTGTGGCCCACTTACTTCTCCGTGAAGGCTTTTCTAGCTACATCCAGCTCTCGATGCTGCCCGGAGAACGATCTGCCAATCTTCAAGATTGTTTTGCGAAGAAGCGTAGTTGATCTGCGCAAAGAATAATGGTGTCATTCGTCATACACATCACTGGTCTACTAACGACTCACCAGGTTCCAGTGCCGCTTTCCGCACAATTTGGGATGATGCTGCTTTGCTCCGTCTATCGTGCAACTAGAATGCCAATCGTTGCACCGCTGGGGCAGTGCTGTCGTCGTCTCTCCGATGATGTCTGCCGGACGCTGTCGCTTGGATCGCAATTTAGAACGTCCACGCACTCAAATTGTACCCGTCGCACAAGGTTACGCTCGTTTCCAAGCTGAAAAACACGATATCATTTCGTGAGCTGGTATTTTCCCCGAATCACTGGTAGATTTCTCTCACCTGCGCATTCACACTCGCCGGGAACAGTTTTGGCCTAGATTCCCCGGGTGTTCCTCCCGTGATAGTTCTGCACGTGTCCGGTTGTCCAAAGATGCACGATGATCGCCCCCGTAGCCACTTGGCCTTGCTCGTCGCGGGTTTACTTTCTGGAGGAAAATAATTTGTGAGCCGATTGTCCTTGTTGGTTGGACAGCGAGGACTCACCTGTTCGGAACCACGCCGGGTTTTCGTGGTGTGCTCTCGAGATGCAGAAGTTTGCTATTCCGCGGATGCTGGTCCCTTGCAGCGGACAATTGACGGGCCCAAGTTGTGGGTGGCTTCTGATTCACGCACTCTTCATGCACTCCGAGTGATGCCCTGCAACTTCACTCGCACCGAACGGTTTTCACTGTTTTCGACGGACAACACTTTACAGCACTCCGGCATGCAACTCCACTATCTTCACTGTTCGGTCGATGCTGATGTTCGTGTGCAGTGAGGCGAAGCGGATGTAGCTGCTGTTCGTTCAGTGGACGATGACAGGAAAATTTTTCCCCTGTCCTTCGTTATCAAGCGAGTGTTCCCAGTGAGTTTGTGTTCGACGTTTGGGATTTGAATTTGGGGTTTGCACACGAAACACAAAGGGCTCAAAATAGGCTAATATTTTATCTAACGTAACACAACCTTACCACAGGCGCAGAGTTTTTTGTGAGCGCTGGCAGGCAGCTCACAAAAAACTCTCAGACTCACTTCTACAAGAAGTCGCAGAGAGACTGGAGCAGATCTGAGGGTTATCGCTTGAGCAGACCTCAAGGTGTTGATAACTGCAGCAAAACTAACAAACGCGAACCTTGTTGTTCGCCAGATCCAAAAGCTCAAAACATAATCAAAACAAACATAACGGCAGCAAGTCCTGCCAAAGGTGATCTGAACGCTCACAAATGAGCAAATGTCTCTGCGCTAGTTCTTGTCCCATCTTCTGTGCTATGCCGTTCCTGTGGCAAAACACTCAGTATGATCTATTCTAGTTTTAAGAGCTACAATAAAACTAAAGATCAAAACATGTAACGAAAATTACGGCTAGTGTTGGCTAATATATGAACGTTTACAGTGGATGTTGTCAGTCACGATTGAGTAAAGGTCGGATTTGGTCGTCCTGAATCACTACGAGCCCAGAAAGGAGGTTTTACCGCGCCCCCCGGTCGCGTTGCTTTTATGGAAGTTTTTCGTAGTGACCCCCATGCAACCGACTACCACTTAGTTCAAGACCTGTGCCTGGAAGTTTGTCAATGTCACTCGGTGGGATTCTCCACAGCAGTTTTGGTGCCCGATCGGATGATCGGCGGCGAAGCTACAGGTCCTTCAACTCCGTGGTCGACTGCCAAGGGTCCCTCACTGTCTGGCGGTTCGTTGTGTTTGAGGTTTAGACCGTGTGCGACAGATGATTCTGATGTGTTGGTCCACTGTGCTGCAAGGAACGGCGAGGTTTCGCTTGAGATCTTGGTCCTCTAGCCACTGCCGTAAGACGTGTTTCGGTGGCTCGTAGGCTCGTCGTTAACAGCTCCCTGCTCGCTGTCTGCATAGCTTGTCCGTTGTATGGCATTTGGCGTCACCTTACTAGCTTTCGGAGTCCCAATCTCCCTCGCCGGCTGTGTCCTCCTACCTTCGCTGTGCCGACACTTCTGTTGGTATTTGGGGCCATCCTCCAACTTTCAGGGTTCCAATCTCCCGAGCCCTCCGTAGGCTTCATGCAGTCGCTGTTTATGGCATTTGGAGCCTCCCTACTCGCTGAGTTGCTTTCAGGGTCCCAATCTCCCGAACCTGCCGTAGGTTGTAGTCTTATCGCGTTGTCTCAATTTCCGGTATTTGGAGCCTCCCTACTCACTGGATAGTTTTCGGGGTCCCAATCTCCCTCGCCTGCCGTAGGCGCTGCTACGTACTCCTCCTCTCCCAGTACTCCCAGGTGCGATTCCGCTGCGCCCGATAGTGGCCGTAAGCTTCGAGCCGCGTCGAACCGATTGTTGGTCGTCGATCTCCGACTCTCCACTCCTCCTATCCGGAAGCCAGCTGGTGTACTGCAGAGATCCCTGCTCCCCGTTTCCAAAGATGCAGGGTGCGATTTCTCACGATCGCGAACGGCGCGCGGTACACTTCTTGGCGCGATAGAAGTGTTGATGTGCCGCTGATTCTCGCTGCTGATGAACCGTTGTCTTGACCGCATAGCGTGTTTTTACTTCTTGCGAAGTTCTTGTCGACAAACGAATTTGCGTACATAGCTGTATAATGGTCAAGGTGGAGAGGTAGTTTATGAAAGTTGTTGCTCATCACACCTGACTGTGGACGCTCGACCTGGTTTGGGAGCTCGACTGGGAGCTAATCCGAGATTGCCTAGGCTCCGTTGTCTGATGAGTGCCGCTGAACAACGAACTAGACTCCACTGCAGAGATGATTCTTGTGCGGTGCAGCACCGTCAGGGTCCTCCGTGTTTCCGGAGCGCGTTGTTTTTCTTCTTCACTGCGTTCCTTCTGCTACCCTTGGGCGTTGTCTGGTTTCTCGCTCTGCACCATGGAATCTTGACCGCTTCGCGTATTTTGGTGATTCTCCGAAGATAATTCGTAGTTGACAGCTGTTGCTGCTTACATAGCTTGTGGAATTACTTCGTTAGTCTGGCTTTATGTCCTTGGCATGATACTGTCCTCGCTTGCCATCCTTCACGTCTTCCAGCACGTAGAGATTGCTTCCCAGGATCTTCACCACCGTCGCCGGAGCGAATTTGGAGTCGAGTTTGCGGTTGATGTGATCCACCTTGGAAGACTGCGTGAAGGTTCTACGCCAGACGAGATCACCAACCTTGAAAACGATGTCGCGTGTCCGCAGATTGTATCGCTGCTTCGTCTTTTCGTGGTTGTTCTTTATGCGCCGGATGATGAACTGGTGGATACGACGAATCGCCGATAGCCGTACGTCCTGCGCCACTTTCGGATCGTCGGGTGTGTTCAACTCCTGCTGAGTATACAGATCAGTGTGCAGTATCAGCTCCCTACCGAAGTTCGCATAGTGCGGGCTGACACCGGTCGCCTCGTGCTTCGCTCCGTTGATGGCTGCTACGATCGCTTGCAGGTTTTCGTCCCAGCCTCGGTGATCTTCATCCAACAGGGCTCGTATGCAGGTTATGAGGACTCTGTTCACTCTCTCGGCATTGTTCACCATCGGACAGTAGAACGCAGTCTTCATGTGAATGATGTTGTGCTTGGCGATCAACGCTTTGAAGGCAGCCGACAGAAACTGCTTGCCGTTGTCCGAAAGAATGATCCGTGGTCGAGAGTATCGTAGGAAGACGTGTTGTTCTAGGAATTCCACCATTTTGACGGAGTCCGCAGATCTCATCGGATGAACGATGACGTACTTCGTCACCCAGTCCACTACGACGAGCATCACCGTATTTCCGGCACGAGAGCGAGTGAAAGGACCTACGAAGTCGACCGACACCAATTCCCAAGGTACACGGGCAGGTTTGGGACCACCCATGTTCGGCATCATTGTTCTGTTCGGCGCTTTGCTGGCTTTGCATGTCTCGCATCCCCTCACGTACCGTGCGACGTCCTCCATCATCTTCGGCCAGTAAAAGTGGTTCTGCAGCTTCTGCCAAGTCTTCTGGAATCCGAGATGCGCTCCTGATGTTGAATCGTGGAACTTCGCAATCACTTCAGCTCGCTGATTGAGCGGGACAACCTTCCTCCACCGGTGTGTCAGCGCGCCTTCTTCATTCCTACAGCTGCAGTTCTTGTAAAGCTCTTGATTCACCAGACGGAAGTCCGGAAACTTAGCCCCGTCTTGCTGCACTCGTTCCGTTAACTTCTGGTACCACTGATCGACGGAAGCATCTGCAGCGAAGACCATCGTGCTGACAATTCTGGATAAAGCATCCGGTACCGTGTTGATTTCTCCCTTCCGGTATTTGATGTCGAAGTCGAAGGCGTTCAATCTGAGTATCCAGCGACTCATGAGTGCTGTAGGGTTCTTCATTGATCTCAGATAGCTCAAGGCAGAGTGATCGCAGTGTACCGTGAACTTCGTGCCCTCTACGTACCCTCTGAACTTCTCTATTGCCCGGATGACGGCCAAACATTCACGTTCTGTCACAGAATACTTTCGCTCTGACGAGGACAGTTTCTGGGAGAAGTAAGCAATAGGATGTTCTTCCCCGTCTGTCTCCTGCGTCAGTACCGCACCAATCGCTACATCGCTCGCATCGCATGCAATGGCAAACGGTTTCGTGTGATCTGGCATCGCTAGGACTGGTGCTGCTACCAAGGCTGATTTGAGTTTCAGGAACGCGTCATCTGCATCTTTCGTCCACCGGAACTTGGTTTTCGTCTTCGTCAGCTCTGTCAGCGGTACTGCGATTCTGGAGAAGTTCGCAATGAACCTGCGGTACCAGTTGCACATTCCTAAAAACCGCTGTACCTCCTTCCTGCATTGCGGAGCTGGGAAACGCACGATGCACTCAATCTTCTCCTGATCTACGTTCCATCCGCTTTGATTCAGCACATATCCCAGGTACTTCATCTCCTCCAGGCAGAACTTCGACTTTTCGGCGGAGATCGTCAGTCCAGCGTCCCTTAGCCGCTTTGCCACTTCTTTCATCAGCTTGATGTGCTCGTCAAAGGTGCGTGAGCAGATGATTATATCGTCCAGGTAGTGGAATACGTGAGGTTCCAGGTCGGCGAAGATGTGCGTCATCAGCCGTGCCAGAGCCTGACTCGCTGTACACAGTCCGAAGGGGACGACCTTGAACTGGAAGTGACCTCTTTGCGGGACTGTAAAAGCTGTCACCGGCCGGGATTTCTCTTCCAATGGCATTTGCCAGAAGGCATCTTTTAGGTCGATCGCCGAGATGTAGGTGCATCCGCTGAGGTTGTTCATGATTGCCGATATCTGTGGGATGGGATACCCCTCGTTAACCATCACCGAGTTAAGGTGACGGGCATCTAGACAGACACGGTACTGACCGGTCTTCTTCTTCACGGCAACCAGCGGATTGTTCCACGGCGAGAATAGTGCCTCTTCTATCACGTCGAGCTCCAGCATCCGGTCGATCTCCTTATTCACTTCGTCGAGAACGTACTTGGACATGGGATAGTAGCGCTGTTTACGTGGCTTCGCTTCTCCAACGTCGATTCGATGTACGTAACGGTCTGTTCTTCCGAGTCTTCCGGGTTCGGCCTTCGGGAAGTGGCTTATGGCTTCGTCCAGTATCTGCTTCTCTTCTTCTGACAACGGTTTCATGGATTCTTGTTGCGGCGCGACCTCCTTTTCAGCCTCCAGGTTTATCGTGCAGCACACAGGTTTAATGCTAAACGCGTTCCAGAAGTTCATCCCGAAGATCACACAGGTCGGCAACGTGGGAAGGAGCAACATCGACACGACTTCATTTTTGTTGTTGTAGGCTATCGGCAATCGGGTGTACGATTGTATGCGATGCTCAGTTCCGTCTGCCGTCTTGATGCCTCCTACCAGAGCTATTTGCTGCAAGCCTAGCTCCTGCGCCATCTTTACGTTGTCGCCTCCTAGAATCGAACAGTTGGCACCGCTGTCGAGTAATCCGGTAACTTGTTTCCCGAGTATGTCTACCACTGCGTGCGGACGATTGTCGTTGTCGGGGTTGATGATCAGTGAGTTGATCTGAACTAGGTCAGGAATTGTAGAGGGATCGTCGAATTGAGGCGAGGATGTCCTACCCTCTGTTACTGGCTCCCCGCTTGCGCGTTTCCCGAGCGTTGAAGACAGGTCGGGCAACTTCGCAACGAGAATCCCTTTTGTCCACAGCGATAGCAGAACAGTACTGCCTGGGGTTTGGCGCAGTCCATGAACCGGTGTCCCCCTTCGTCACAGTTCCAGCAAATCATCGCCGCCGGTGGATCGCGAGCGTTGTTTGCTTCAGGAACTTGGCGATGGTTGTTAGGATTGTTCGCTGGCATTTGTGGGAACTGTTGGTTGGGCGACTGTCTTCCTACTGCTTCTCGACGGTCGAATCTCAGCTTCAATGCGTTCACCTGTTGTAATAGGACTTCCATCCGCTGATCCATCTTTTCTTCGTCCTGCGACACTTGTTCTGCTTCTGCACCGTAGGCTGTTTGCGAACTGCTCTCTCCATAGCTGTGAAAGCTTTCCGTTTCCAAAGCGTGGACCTTTCCAAACCTTTGGAGCGGCTGTTGTGGCTTCGATGAACGTAGCGAAGAGTTCGGTGTAGCCAGCGCTGGTTCAATCAGTGCCCCATACGGTAACGAGATCCGTCGCTGATGATGCTGTAGTTTCCGGAGTTCGTCTAGTTCCTTGCACGCCTTCACCAGCAGACGTATGGAATGGTGTGATGCGGCAATCGGAGCGTACGTTGAGTTCATGTTCTTCTTGATGATGAACAGTTTCTCTTGATCTGTCACCGGTGGATCCACGTATTGGAAGAGAGTGGATACATCCTGGTAGAATTTGGAGAACGGCTCTTCTTCGCCCTGCAAGCGATGGTATGCTTCGGCCCGCAGAATGTAGGCGTAGCTCGCCGGCAAGAATTCTTGCCTGATCAGCCGCTTGAAATCGTCCCAGGATACCAACTCTCCCGATACGTAAACACTGCTGTACCAGTTGAGCGCGTCGTCCAGAAGCAGATGTTTGACGTTCCTTAGCAGCACATCCTCCGTTACTCCTTCCGATGCAGCGAAAATTTCCACACGTTGCAGAAAGGTGTTCAGCGACGACCCATCCTTCTCGCCCTTATATCTGAACGGCCAGTTATGGATGGCCTTCAGCGTTCTTCTTTCTTCTAACAGCGGTCTTGGAACGTGTTCTTGTGGCCTGTGGTTCAGCTGTCGCAGTAGATCGGTCCGCAGTTGGTTGTAGTCACCTCTCGCATCAGCTTCGCCCGCTTCGGTTCTTATCGGTTCATATGGCGGTGGTGGAATGGTGCTGCTCATTGTTGGTTCTCGCCAGCTGGAGTTTTTCTGCGCTTCAAACCTGTTGTTCGGGACGACTCGCTGACCAACCGCGCTCCAACCTCTTCCTCGCGTGGTACGCATGGCTTCCAATGATGCAGCGCCTCTCTCGTTGTCGTGGAGTGTTGAGCTGTCGCGTTGAGGTCTAGCTGCTATCGGATCGGTCACTGGAGATGCTGTATGTCGCTGTTGTCGCTCAGCGTGAATGATGGACGCTTGATTCGATGTACCCGAATGGTTGACTGGATTTCCATTCTCGTCGAATCCTAGGAAGTCTCCTTCAGTCACGGTCGAAGATTGTGTGGTCCCTTTTGGAACTGCACCGGTACTGCTTCTGTTGGCACTGTCACTGTTCACTGGTCTGGCACTTTTCTTCGTTCTTCCTAGCGCATCGTCCACATCTTCCAGGGAAAACTGCACTAAAAGCGCCACGGCTGCGTGTGTGTCGAGGAAAGCTACCGGTGGATCCACGATGGATAGTCTGTCCCGATAGTGCACTAACCGCGACCGTAGTAAACGAACTGCTGGGAGATCACCGCGCTTCAAAGCTGCTTCCACTTCGGGTATTAATTCGCGCACGCGAGATTGACATTGACTGATATTGTCCCCCACATCCATAACGTGGGAGGAATTGTCATAAAGTATTCCTTTTATCTCATCTTCCTGCATAAGAGCACGCAAGCGAACGGCTCTAGCCCTGCGAGGAAGTGCTCCGAGATTGTTTACGTGGCGCAAGGCCAGTTCGTAACTGATCTCCTCTTCTAACAGGCTTGCTGGATCCATGATCCAAAAGGTCTTAATTAGCCAACTAGACAAAACTAAAAATGTGGTAGGTTCTACAAATGTGCTACAAAATAACAGAATTGTGCCACAAACAGAACACAAATTCTAAAATCTACAAACCACAAACTAAAATGGTTCGTTTTGTTGGGCGCCAATGTTGTGATACGATCTCGCTGAGTGAAAATGGGCAAGGATCGGACCGGCTAGCAACATTCATACGCCACAAATTAGCAATTTAGTGTACAAACCGTTTATTTCTCATGCCTTCAAACATTTGTTTCCTTCTTCCTAATCCCTACTTCTATCTGCTTTCTTCCTCATCTGTTTCATTTCTCTTCGGTACTCACGGATTTCTTCTCGGGTGCACCCATCTTCTTCGCCGAAACTGCTCTTCTTTGCTCCGCCTCACGCACCTGCATCATCGCGGTTCTGTCGAAGTGCTCACCAGCTCGCTTCCGCACTGCTGCGTTGGCCTCGCCTCCAGGCCGTTCTGCGAAACCGGAATCGTGTTCCCGGTCACTGTGCAGTCTCCTCTCCTGCTTTGCGCTCGACGCTGCCGGCCTCGATATGTGCAGTCGCGATCGTGTCTCGTCCTTCCCTGAACCAGCGTGAATCGATCCTCACGGCCGTGCCGTTTTGACGCAGTTTTAGGCTGTGGAAGAAAAGCCCTACCCATACATTCCGTTAGTGACTTGAAGTGCTGCAGAAGCTCGGCTAACGCGAGTGTGGCCCACTTACTTCTCCGTGAAGGCTTTTCTAGCTACATCCAGCTCTCGATGCTGCCCGGAGAACGATCTGCCAATCTTCAAGATTGTTTTGCGAAGAAGCGTAGTTGATCTGCGCAAAGAATAATGGTGTCATTCGTCATACACATCACTGGTCTACTAACGACTCACCAGGTTCCAGTGCCGCTTTCCGCACAATTTGGGATGATGCTGCTTTGCTCCGTCTATCGTGCAACTAGAATGCCAATCGTTGCACCGCTGGGGCAGTGCTGTCGTCGTCTCTCCGATGATGTCTGCCGGACGCTGTCGCTTGGATCGCAATTTAGAACGTCCACGCACTCAAATTGTACCCGTCGCACAAGGTTACGCTCGTTTCCAAGCTGAAAAACACGATATCATTTCGTGAGCTGGTATTTTCCCCGAATCACTGGTAGATTTCTCTCACCTGCGCATTCACACTCGCCGGGAACAGTTTTGGCCTAGATTCCCCGGGTGTTCCTCCCGTGATAGTTCTGCACGTGTCCGGTTGTCCAAAGATGCACGATGATCGCCCCCGTAGCCACTTGGCCTTGCTCGTCGCGGGTTTACTTTCTGGAGGAAAATAATTTGTGAGCCGATTGTCCTTGTTGGTTGGACAGCGAGGACTCACCTGTTCGGAACCACGCCGGGTTTTCGTGGTGTGCTCTCGAGATGCAGAAGTTTGCTATTCCGCGGATGCTGGTCCCTTGCAGCGGACAATTGACGGGCCCAAGTTGTGGGTGGCTTCTGATTCACGCACTCTTCATGCACTCCGAGTGATGCCCTGCAACTTCACTCGCACCGAACGGTTTTCACTGTTTTCGACGGACAACACTTTACAGCACTCCGGCATGCAACTCCACTATCTTCACTGTTCGGTCGATGCTGATGTTCGTGTGCAGTGAGGCGAAGCGGATGTAGCTGCTGTTCGTTCAGTGGACGATGACAGGAAAATTTTTCCCCTGTCCTTCGTTATCAAGCGAGTGTTCCCAGTGAGTTTGTGTTCGACGTTTGGGATTTGAATTTGGGGTTTGCACACGAAACACAAAGGGCTCAAAATAGGCTAATATTTTATCTAACGTAACAAGGCGCAGAGGGAATTCGGTCTGCTCTGGATACAAACGATTGCAATCATCACTTACTTCCTCTTCCCCACATTGACCTGCAACCTGCAGGCGCCGTTGCATTGTCGCCTAAAATAGAAGATCTCCAACGTTCACACACTGGAGATGGCTGCTAGTCCGCTGCAGAGATCTCATTGGTTCCTTGTGTGTGTGTAGCTGGTCTGGCGATACTGAAGTATAGCATGCACGAGCGGTCAATCAAGCTCAAGATCAAGCTATTTTAGAACTATAAAGGTGATATCCAAAAAACTCCTTGAAATTGATTTTAGGTATCATAATAAAGTACCAAAAATTTAAAGCAAAATCATTGTGGCTCAGAAACTTTTTCGTATAAAATTTAAAAATCAATAAATTTTGCAAAATTAAAAATCCCTATTTGGACATGCATGGCGCTGTCTAGCTTGTATTGAAGAGCTAATAAGAATAAATACATCTGAATATCGATTGTTAGATCAATTAGATCCTATTCTACTCACTATACTGACACGTCTAACACATAAGAATTTACCTCGAAACTTTTGGAAATGGACAAATGCATATGCATGCATTTCAAAATCGTTTAATTGATAATAAAATTATAATTATTATAGAATCACCTGACATTCATCTAGAACGCTCAAAATAACACTCAAATTAGTAAGTTTCCAAAATAGGGTCATAGACTCACTTCTAATAAAAAAAAAATAAATATAAATAGGATGAAAAACAATCAGGTCTTCAATTCTTCAAGGCAATCAAAAATTAAAAACATCGCAGTTTATTTATAACCCTTTTTAGACTATATTAGTCGCTCTGCATATCTTAAATAGACGTAAAAAGTACACATTTAAATTAAATCGCCGACCTCAACAAACGGATTGCCGAGAATCCAACAGCCGAGAATCCAATAATAATTTTCACTGAATCTCGGTAAAAGTTTTACCGAGATGTCGTTAAAACTTTGCCGAGATCTCGGTAATCCAACTTTTTACCGAGATCTCGGCAAACTTCACCGAGACTCGGTAATGGTTTACCGAAATCTCGGTAAAAATTTTACCGAGAATCAGTAAATATTTTACCGAGATATCAGCTGTTGGATTCTCGGTAATCCGTTTACCGAGATCAATTTCTAAATTTAAGTGTGTATTTGAAGGGAAATTGCGCTTAAATGGCAAATTTGGGAAAAAATATCACTTGTTTTGGTGGGATTCGAACCCGTAACTGTGTATCGCTAGTCCGGCGCATTAACCAACAAAGCTGTTTTATAGCTTTGTTACGGATTTGAGGAATCTTTGGTCAAACTGATTTCTTAGCGTCACCCTAACAAGCTTCGTCTTTCACAACTTTATATAACTTGTGGCTCGCCCCCTACACTCTCGCGGCCTACGAACATCAAGTGAGATTCTAAACAATACGTTCAGAATGTAGATATTGAAGCTCGACCTTTCAAATGCTTCAAATTCTAATGTCTTTTTCAGACATGCTGGCCGACTAGTGTTGACGAAAAATGGCAATCAATTAATTTTCTTCCAAATTTCTCAAGGACTTTGGGAAGGTTAATTTATTACGTCCATTGTTCTTCGGGATTTCTAGAGGGAGGGGGCCTCCTCTGTCACGCTGTTTCCCTATACCTTATACACGTACTGTCACACTTTCCTAGACCCCTCCCCCTCTATGGAGCTTCAAATCAAAAACACAGTTGGCAGGCATTACGACGTTTGCCGGAACAGCTAGTTTTTGATAAAAGTAATGACAGTTTCAGCGCCAACTAATCTCTGAATGGTAAAACTAGAAAGAATAGCGTATGGTTAAAATGAGGAAATATTCCTGATGATCCTGATAGCAGGTCAAAAAGTACTTCAAAATTCCTTTGATTTTAATTCGCCCAAACGTCATTGGACTAAACGGGCCATTCGGCCAAACGGCATTCGTGTAAGTGGCCGAAAACCGGCTGTTTTTGAACATGGATCATAAATTAAGCCAAAAACTACTTGAAATAACATTTCACTATTTTTGAATGAAATACATACTTTATCACGCAGAACAACTTTGTAGATGGTTCGAAACTTCCCATAAATATCTAGGAAAAGTTACAACAAATTCCATACTTTCAAAAGAAGGGTTCAAACATATTAAACAACTTCTCCACCAAATCTCTAAAATCAACTTTTCAGGTCCAAAATGATTATGATCACGAAATGTGGGTCGCAGGGGCGTTTCAGGGGGTCCCAGGGGATTTAAGCGGGGTTCCTTGGGCGTTTCAGGGAGTCCCAGCATCAGCATGCCACGTCTTAGGGGCGTTTCAAGATAAGCATGCGCCAGTATTCTATGATGGTCTTCCCAAAGCATGTCATCGATGGTCGTGCAGGCTATTCAGCTAACCTTAAAGGTCCGATATGCACTAACCCTTCTCTGAAACAATGCCTTTTCTTGGTGGTTCCGGAGAGACGAAGTGCTTAGCGGCCATGGGATTGTTGTTTAATGGGTCGCGGACATGGTTTCAGAAGCGTTCCAAGGGGGCGTTCCAAGAGGCGTTCCTGGGAATCCCAAGAGTCTCAAGAGCGTGTCAGAGAATCTCAGGGGCGTTTCAGGGGATCTGAATGGGTTTCAGGGATACTTGTGCTCTCAGGATCGTTTGAGGGGGTCTCAGGGGTGTTCTTACGGGTCTCAGGGCGTTTTTGGGGATCTTAGGAGGGTTTCAGGGGGCCCAAAAAGTTTCAGGGATACTAGGTGGTCTCAAGGGGCTTCTAGGGGTCCCAGAGGGCTCAGTATCTGGTGGTCTCAGGGCGTGTCAGGGGATCTCGTGAGGTTTCAGATGGCTCAGAGGATATCAGGGGGCGTTCCAAGGGTATTTCAAAGCGTCTCAGGAGGGTTCCATGAGGTCTCTGGGGCGTTTTAAGGAGTCTCATCAGCGTTTCAGGACTTCCCAGGGAGTTTCAATGGGGTCTGACGGGGTTATAAAATAAGAACGCCCCTACAATCCCCACAATCCCTTCGAAATACCTACGAACGCATTAATAGGCTTCTGCGACCTCCTGAAATCCTCTGCAACGTCGCAGGACGCCTCTGAACCTCCTTGAAACGCCTTCAAGATTCCACGGACCCTTCCAGAAAAAATACCTCTTTAAAACGCCTTTCCAATTTCCATAATTCCGTTGAAACGTCTTAGAAACCCCGTAATCTATTTGCAATGACCCTGAACGCTTTTGATGGGTTCCAAGAATTCCCTCAAACGTCCCTGAAAACCTCTGAAATGCTATAATACACTTCTCGGAAAACTCTTAAAACTTCCTTAACCTTTCAGTACTCGCGCCAATTTTTGTAACGCGAGCAGTCGCGCGTTGTACTTTGTACAACACCCATACATTCTGAAATATCTAAGGATCCTGATTGTTTAGAGGAGGACTGTCTTTGGCAAAGTTGTTGTAAATTTCATGGGCTACTTGATGCTGACAAAGTTGATTCGTAATACGTCCACAAGGCGGCGCTAGTGAGCAATATCATGTTATATCTTATATCTCAGGATCCTGATGTCTTAGAAAGATGGTGTCTTCGGCAAAGTTGTTTGGTAAGTCAACGGCTTACAGATTATTGGCCGTTTAATTGGAAATTCCACCACTAGGCGGTGCTAGTGAGCAAATAAACGTTATATCCTATGTATCTCGCGATCCTGATTACTTAGAAAGATGGTGTCTTCGACAAAGTTGTTTGGTAGGTCAAGGACTTACGGATGATTCGCAGTTTAATTTGAAATTACACCACTAGGCGGCGCTAGTGAGCAATTTCATGTTATATCTTATATCTCAGGATCCTGATGTCTTAGAAAGATGGTGTTTTCGGCGAAGTTGATTAGTAGGTAAACGGCTTACAGATTATTGGCCGTTTAATTGGAAATTCCACCACTAGGCGGCGCTAGTGAGCAAATAAACTTTATATCCTATGTATCTCGGGAACCTGATAACTTAGAAAGATGGTGTCTTCGACAAAGTTGTTTGATAGGTCAAGTACTAACGGATGATTCGCAGTTTAATTTGAAATTTCATCACTTGGCGGCGCTAGTGAGCACGTAAATATTATATATTACGTATCTCTGGACCCTTATTACTTAGAAAGATAGTGTCTTCGGCAAAGATGTTGGTATATCAAGGGCTTATAGATGAGTGACAGTTTGATTTCAAATGCCACCACTAGGAGGCGCTAGTGAGCATGTAAATTTTTAATCTCATGTAGGTCAGGATCCCGATTAAAATGGCACGGGACATCGTCTTTAGCCAGAGGCTGTACAGACTGAACAGAACTTAACACTAGACCATGGACACGACATATATTACATGCACCAGTGGATAGCATGGTGCGGTTACACGCTTGGTAACGCTAACCGAACGGCCACGAAGCTCCACTTTACTCAGAAAGATGGTGTCTTCGCAAAGTTGTTTGGTAGATCAAAGACCAAATGGAGGAAAAGTTACCTCTCGTGCCGACCTTCTAAAAGATCAAAAACTTACAGATAGTTGTCCGTTCAAATCGTAATTTCACCACTAGATGACGCTAGTGAACATAAAAAATGTATATGCAATAGTTCTCAGGATCCTGATTACTAGAAGAGAGATGGTGGTTTCGGCAAAGTTGTCAAATAGGTTAAGTGCATTTGGTTGACGGGTCGTTGAAATCAATATTTGGACAGTAAGTGGTGCTAATGAGTATGCAAATTTTATATCTTATATATCTCCGAGTCTGATTACCTGGAAAGTTGATATCTTAGGCAAGGTTAGTTGGTAGATTAAGGGCTTTCAGTTGACTGACCATTTGATTGGTGCTTCTGTCACCAGAAGACGCTAGTGGTAAATTTGCAAAAGCATGAACGTGTTATTATTCATCTAGAAAAAAATCAACGAGCTGTAAATTTTTATACTTCCGAAAGTTTTCAAAATTTCAAAATTACACTACTAGTTGATTATAATTTGTTTAAATTTGCACTTGGTTGATTAATTTTACATGAAGTTAAAGCGCTTAGTAAAATATTCAATATCTGACCGTCGTATTTCAATATACTCTATCTTAAGGTTGTCAATGTCACGGGATAAGTACATCTATCCTTTATCCATCAAACAACAATGTCGAAGACATCATCTTTCTAAGTAATCAGGATCTTGAGATATATGAGGTATAAAATTGGAATGCTCGCTAGTGCCACCTGGATGTGAAATTGCACGTCATATTTGTCTTCATCAGTGAGTGTTTGATCTACTAAACAACTTTTCATAAGACACCATCTTTCTAAGTAGTCAGGGTCCTGAGACATATGAGTTATAAAATTTGAATACCCACTAGAACCACCTAGATGTGGAGTTTCAAATCATACGGCTCTCCATCAGTTAGTGTTCGATCTACTAAACAACTTTGCTGAAGACACCATCTTTCTAAGTAATCAGGATCTCAAGATATATGAGTTATAATATTTGAGTACTCACTTGCGCCACCTGGATGTGGAATTCCACATCATACTTGTTTTCATCAGTTAGTGTTTGATCTACTAAACAACTTTGCAGAAGACACCATCTTTCTAAGTAATCAGGGTCCTGAGATGTATGAGTTATAAAATTTCAATGCCCACTAGCGCCATCTAGATGTAGAGTTTGAAACCAAACGGTTCTCCATCAGTTAGTGTTTAACAAACTAAACAACTTTGCCGAAGACACCATCTTTCTAAGTACTCAGGATCCTGAGTTATATGGGATATAAAAATTACATGCTCACCAGCGCCGCCTATCGGTTGAAATCTGAATTTCTCAGATCACCTCGCGAAGGCCCTTGATATCCCAAGTAACTTTGCCGAAGACACCATATTTCGAGATCCTTTAGTTTTTTAAATACACTAATTCACATTCAACTGTCTATCTTATCTTAAATGTAGTACGTTCTTCATATTGCGATTTTCAATTTTTCGCATTATAAGGAGTTATACTGTTTTCAAAAAAGGTCTTATAATATTCCAAATAAGATTCCTATAGAATACATTTGGGGTTGACATCGATAGAAAAGATGGTTTCAAAGTAATAGTCGGTAATTCTCATGTGTTGTACAAAGTACAACAGCGCGATTAACGGAAGGTTAAACACCACTTAAACTCTCTAAAAGCCTTTTGGGCTCTCTAAAAACTTCCTGGAACCCATCTTGATCCCATCTTAACCCTCCAGCGCGCGCGCTGTTGTAAAAAGTACAACACCACCAAAAAACCTCGTTCGTTGTATGCAACGCGAGCGCGTTGTAGTTTCGGTTGCTTGATGGCGCGCGTCCTCAAAGGTTAAATACCCAGAAGCTTATAAAAAAATTCTGCTAGCCCAAAAACCTGTATTTCATAGAAAACGTAATCGAAAACGAAAACGAGTACTCGAACATCTGTATTATACGGATAAATCTGTGTACATGGCATCTCTGTTGAGACGTAACCATACGAGTTTTCTGATGAATATTGGGCTTTGTAGTGAAATGATAAGAACGGCTATTTTCATTTATTGTACTAAATAGATAGAAACATCTACTCCAAGAAGTTCTTGGAAAATCTGAAGATCTGTAACATCTGCAGAACTAAATCTCAATACTAAGTTCGTAATTCAGTACAGAGTTAGTATTTTAATCAGTTACAAGATTGTATGATAACTATAGTGTTTAAAATATTCCCGCCATAAAATGCTGATCGGTATGACAAGATAAATGATAATCGAGAATTCCTTAATCATTCCCCAGAACGTCATGACCTCACGTTGAAATTAAGCAAAGCGTGTGAGATCCCTATCGCGAGTCAATAAAATGCAACACTTAGCTGGTTGAATTATAGGTAGATCGTGCACGATTCCACGTTTCTCGCCTGCCGATCGTCATAGATCGAGACCGAGAGACATGCTATAACTAGGGAACGCCAACAAACGAAAGGGAATTCCAGTTCAGATCCAGATCCAGAACTGCGCACTGGGTCCCGTGAGCCCAGCAAGCATGCTGCCGCTGCTGTTGAAAGTGAAACAAACCGGCACGAAGCTCTCGGCGATTAATACACCTTTAATGCAGCGCCTATCAGCATGAATATCCCATCCACATGGCCAGAAGAACCGTTATTATACGGGACGGGCGATGCTGACGACGACGACTTGACTGCCTCCTAGGCCCTAGGTTGTTGGAGTTTTCGATTTCAATCGAGGTCCACTTCACGACGCGACGGCTACGGTGGCGGTGGACTTTACATTATTAGGTGGTTCTATAACCCGGTCGGTGTATATGATAATGAAGCGCTGACCGAGCAAGATAGATGCCGTTAATCGTTGGACCATGACGACGACGATGTATGCAGAGGAGATACGGCGTTCATCATTTAAGCGTGAAGTTTCGCTTTTCTTTTGCTGTTGTGTGTTGCTAGCTTTTCTGGGAATCTGTTATGTAACAGAGAAAGATTGGAGCTTATGAGATAAACTCTTGATAAAACGATAGTTCTTTGGGATTTTGACAGTTTTGAGGTGAACCAGTTGTGGTTCGAGTGAAAAGTATCAAATTTTGTTTATCACCATGGGATATAGAATTTTTGATTGGAATTACAAGTAGATTTGAAAATCTGTTTTGCTTCTTAATTTCGACCAGGCTAGTTTACAGGGATAGCAAAACAAATCATGGGGTCTTTAGATTTTCCAAAATTTCAAATTCAACTTTCTGCACGCCAAAGTACATAGGTACATATATGATTGCCCCCGAAAAGTTAGTTTTTACGGCACATTTGACTTTCACGAATTTTAATAATTTTTGCTTATCTCCTACAGTATTGATGCCAAAGAAGCAAATAACCACAAAACATTAGAGAATATGATGCCGTTTTAAGAGGAAACAAACCATCATCCTTTGTCAGAAAATCATAAACAGGTTTTTCGCTCAAAACACAACGAAAATTTATCACTGTACTTTACTCAGCATCTGGATAGCAGTTTTCATTTTGGATTTCTAGCAAGAAAACTGCTTTTGAATAATTGATTATTGGTGATGACTAATGATGGTTATGTGAGCCTTAAAATATCCAACAAAATCTGCAAAAAATCAACTTATTTATTAGGGTTTTTCTGATGACAAATGGTCGGGGTTTTGCTAAACCGAACCAAAGACCATTTTTTTGAAAAATTGGATTTTCTTAACCATTGGGCGAAGAAAATGATGATCTTCCTTCCATGTAAAAATCCAGTAATTTGACAGCTCTTCGTGGAGTAAATTCAAAATTTCTGTTCGGCAGAACATACTTACCTTACTTACCGGTCAGGCTAAGGCCGGGGTGGCCTCTGCTGTACATAGTAGCCGCCTCCATTCCACTCGGTCCATGGCTGTTTGTCTCCAGTTCCGCACTCTGCGTAGGGTCCGCAGATCGTCCTCCACTTGGTCGACCCACTTAGCTCGCTGCGCTCCACGTCTTCTTGTATCGGTCGGATGACTCTCGAGAACCATTTTAGTCGGGTTGCTATCCGACATCCTGATGACGTGACCCGCCCACCGTAGCCTCCCGATTTTCGCGGTATGGACGATGGTTGGTTCTCCCAGCAGCTGATGCAGCTCGTGGTTCATTCGCCTTCTCCAGGTCCCGTCTTCCATCTGCACTCCGCCGTAGATGGTACGCAACACCTTCCGTTCGAAAACTCCAAGGGCGCGTTGGTCCTCTGCACGTAGGGTCCATGTTTCGTGCCCATAGAGGACGACCGGTCTAATCAACGTTTTGTAGATGGTTAACTTCGTGTTACGGCGAACTTTATTCGATCGTAGAGTTCTGCGGAGTCCAAAGTAGGCACGATTTCCTGCCACAATGCGCCTCTGAATTTCTCTGCTGGTGTCGTTGTCGTCGGTCACCAGTGAGCCCAAGTACACGAATTCTTCAACCGCTTCGATTTCATCACCGTCGATATAAATTCGGGGTGGCGGGCGCGGTGATTCCTCCCTGGAGCCCTTTGCCATCATGTACTTTGTCTTCGACACATTAATGACTAATCCGATTCGCCTGGCTTCCCTCTTTAGTCGGATGTACGTTTCCGCCATCGTCTCAAATTTACGAGCAATAATATCAATATCATCGGCGAAACCAAGCAGCTGAACGGACTTCGTGAAAATCGTCCCACTCGTGTTTATCCCCGCTCTTCTTATTACACCCTCCAAAGCAATGTTGAACAGCAAGCACGAAAGACCATCATCTTGCCGTAACCCTCTGCGAGATTCGAAGGGACTCGAGAGTGTCCCTGATACTCGAACTACGCACATCACTCGATCCATCGTCGCCTTGATCAACCGTATCAGTTTATCCGGGAATCCGTATTCGTGCATAATCTGCCATAGCTGTTCTCGATCGATTGTATCATACGCCGATTTGAAATCGATGAACAAGTGGTGTGTGGGCACGTTGTATTCGCGGCATTTCTGCAACACCTGGCGGATGGCGAACATCTGGTCCGTCGTGGCGCGTTCACCCATAAATCCAGCCTGATATTGCCCCACGAACTCTCTTGCAATCGGTGATAGACGGCGGCATAAAATTTGAGAGAGTATCTTGTAGGCAGCGCTCAGTAGTGTGATCGCGCGGTAGTTCCCGCAATCCAACTTGTCGCCCTTTTTGTAGATGGGACACACGATACCTTCCATCCATTCCTCCGGTAATACTTCCTCCTCCCAAATCTTGGTAATGACCCAGTGTAGTGCTCTTACCAGTGCTTCTCCACCGTATTTTAGAAGCTCGCTTGGTAGCTGATCTGCTCCAGCGGCTTTGTTGTTTTTCAACCGGCCAACCTCCTCCTCAATCTCTTGAAGGTCAGGGGCCGGAAGTCTTTCGTCCTGTGCACATACTCCTAGATCTGTTACCACGCCACCTTCGGTACTTGCAACGTCGCCATTGAGGTGCTCATCGTAATGCTGCCGCCACCTCTCGACCACCTCACGCTCGCTCGTGAGAATATTCCCGTGATTATCTCGGCACATGTCGGCTTGTGGCACAAAGCCTCTGCGCGAGCGGTTCAGCTTCTCGTAGAACTTTCGTGTGTCCTTAGCGCGGTACAGCTCTTCCATCGCTTCGCGATCTCGTTCTTCCTGCTGGCGCTTCTTCATCCGGAAGACTGAGTTCTGCCTGTTCCGCGCCTGTTTGTAACGTGCCTCATTCGCTCTCGTACGGTGTTGCAGCATTCTCGCCCATGCTGCATTCTTCTCGTTTTTCAACTGTTCACATTCGCCGTCGTACCAGTCGTTTCTGTGATTCGGAGTCACGAAGCCTAGTGCTGTAGCCGAGGTACTACCTATGGCGGATCGTATGTCCCTCCAGCCATCTTCAAGTGTAGCTGCGCCAAGCTGCTCTTTCGTTGGTAGGGCCACTGCTAACTGCTGCGCGTAGTCTTGAGCCACTTCTACGTTACGAAGTTGCTCGATGTTGAGCCGCGGCGTTCGACTTCGACGCGTGGTGATAACTGTCGAAAGTTTTGAGCGCATGCATACAGCGACTAAGTAGTGATCCGAATCTATATTCGCACTGCGGTATGTGCGGACGTTGGTTATATCCGAGAAGAATTTACCGTCGATTAGAACGTGGTCGATTTGGTTTTCTGTTTGGTGGTCGGGTGATCTCCAGGTGGCTTTGTGGATATCTTTGCGGGGAAAGAAGGTGCTTCGGACTACCATACCACGGGAGGCTGCAAAGTTTACGCATCGCTGGCCGTTATCATTCGATACGGCGTGCAGGCTGTTTCGCCCGATTACCGGTCTGTACATTTCCTCCCTTCCTACCTGCGCGTTCATGTCGCCGACAACGATTTTCACGTCACGCGGCGAGCAACCATCGTATGTTTGCTCTAACTGCGCGTAGAACGCTTCTTTCTCGTCATCGGGTCTCCCTTCGTGTGGGCAGTGGACGTTGATGATGCTGTAGTTGAAGAAACGGCCCTTAACTCTCAACAAGCACATCCTTGCGTTGATCGGCTGCCACCCGATCACGCGTTGTCGCATCTTGCCCAACACTATAAATCCTGTTCCCAGTTCATTGGTGGTGCCACAGCTTTGGTAGAAGGTAGCCGCTCGATGCCCGCTTTTCCACACTTTCTGTCCAGTCCAACAAAGTTCCTGCAACGCCACGATGTCGAAGTTGCGGGGATGTAGTTCGTCGTAGATTATCCTGTCACATCCTGCGAAACCTAGTGACTTGCAATTCCATGTTCCAAGTTTCCAATCGTAGTCCTTATTTCGTCGCGTGGGTCTTTGCCGATTGTATCGAGTCGTATTTTCTCCTATGTTATTCGCAATGGGGATTTTTACGGGTGGCTTATTGGGCCTACGCCAACACTCCTGTCTCGCCGGAGGGCCATCGTGCCAGTTCTGTTTAACGTCCCAACCAACACTGGGACGACCACGCTGATGGGGCTACCACCTTGGATCTAGCTGGGCGTGGTGCAGCGTTTCTTACTCAGCCGCTGGATGCCAGAACAGACGCTGTTTGAGCCGCACCTCCTTGGTGAACAGACACTCGGATCGTACCTCCTCAATCTAGCTGAAGTCAGAAGGACAACAGTGCCCAGGCTGCGCTACCAGCTAAGCACACAACTCTTAGCTGGCGGTCTTTGTCATCGTTTGACCCGTGGAAGCATGAGGTAGGAACTTGTGAGGACCAGAGCTATATTGGACGCTCTCCTTATCGACTCACCGTTTTGCAGCCCTCGGCAGAACATACAAAACATTATTTTGCATCCAACCAGAGTGAACTGTAAACCATTCGATAGAATCAGCGACATATTTTAGTTTTGGTTCAGGTGATGAACATTTCAAGTTCTCTTCATCGCCGTCAGATTTCTAACTTCTAACCGACTCATAGAAACAATCTGTGAGAGAAATGAACACGTTATTATGAATATAAATAATTATAAATAGGGTCTCCAGTTAGCCTAGTGGTTAAGACTATGGATCGCCAATCCGGAGACGGCGGGTTCGATTCCCGTTCCGGTCGGGAAAATTTTCTCGACTCCCTGGGCATAGTGTATCATTGTACTTGCCTCACAATATACAAATTCATGCAATGCCAGGCAAAGAAAGCACTACAATTAATAACTGTGGAAGTGCTCAAGGAACACTAAGTTGAAGCAAGGCAGGCCAAGTCCCAGTGGGGACGTCGAGCCATAAAAAAGAAGAAGAAGAAGGGTGTTTGAGGAACCAATTCAAGCGCTTAGTATCATACGGGCGTATCTACAATGATCGATTTCTCTTCATACATTTTCTCTTTTATCAATAACTCGGCCGGCAAATCATTTCCAGTTATTTTTATTGTTCTGGATGCTAGTCCTAGTCGTCCTGCATCGAAAAACCTCAAGAGATCATCCGAACACTGATCGTATTTCCCGGAAGCATCCAAAGAGAAAATCGATGAAGAGAAATCGATCATTGTAGATACGCCTGTATGATACTAAACGCGAACGATGGCGCTGATCGTCATTTTTCCAAATCACATTCAGCCAGACCGAACCAAGTCCACAGCATTTCAGAATCAATGTGAGTAGTTGAACTTTAAGCTTAATTATCTCGGAATTATCTTATTGGCGCTTAGTTCGGTTTAGCAGAACCCCGGCCAAATGTGATAATTACATATCCCAAGTAACAATGCTCACCATGGCAGTGCACGCTTACCGTGCTTTGAGAGGATCATAATAACTCTAATGTACGATTCGGGTTAAAAATGCTTTCATCTAGATTTAAATATATTTTTAACGACAATTTTAGAATTTATTATTAACTAGCTGTCCCGGCAAACTTTGTCTTGCCGTCTTGTGGTGGTTTGACAACTGTTAGGCTCAAAAAAGCACCGCACTCTAGATTGGTTTCATTTTTGATCGTGTTGATTTCCTTCTCAGCTCATACATAAAAAGTACTTTATCAGTATTCTTACTTTTCTAGTTGATTTTCGTAATTTTTTGCACATATAAACACAGCAACCACGAATACGAACCGAACCGTGCAAGATTCATTCTGATCGGTTCAGCCGTTCGTGAGTTTTGTTGCCTCAAAGGGAAGTCAAACTCATTTTTATATATATAGATATGTTGAATTTTGTTGCAAAATACCATGATACCATGAGACATATTGGGCAAACAAATCTCATAATACTTGCATGGTACAAGACAATATGTGAAGTGCGAGAACTAATCACTGCTTCATAAACCAATACGCTCTCAGTTAATGGACACAAACACGAGTGTATCGTGGATTGGCATTTAAGCCGAAAGAGAGATGGATTTGTGTAAAAGAGAGTGGTCATGGTCATGGTCATGGTCATGGTGTGGGCTCAGAGTCAGTTCAGATTTCTACTTTGCCGAATCGTTATCTTTTCTGTGGCTTAGGGTAGGTAATCAAAATTTGAACCAAACTGAGGCTTTCTGAAGCAGTGCAAATTTTAAGTGATTTTACTACGGCAAAATCATATGCACATGAAAGCCACGGGTATAAGCTTTCTGTTAAATGGTAAAAAGTTTGTATTTGCACCGAATTTCATTGAAATATTTGATTTTTCATCAACAATGATTTTAATCTTAATTTGAACCATCGTAATCATAATTTGAACCAATTTTAATCTTAATTTGAACTACTGGCGGCAGCTGCTCGAGCAACTCACAAAACAGCCAATTCCATGCTAAACAATGAAAAATAACATGAATCTGCTAATTCTCATACCTATTTTTCATTAGGCAGTCGAATCTCAACTCAGAATGTTCGAAAATCTTTAGGAATTTGGAAACTAAATTTGGTTTTTTTCATCCCCCAAGAGTAAACAAAGCAACCACTAGTGCAATCTACAGGCCGACACTAGAAGCTCACCCCCGTTTACTAGTTCAAATTTAGATTACAAATGGTTCAACTTAAGATAACATTCTCCAAGTAAGAATCACTTAAATTTGATAATTTTATGACAAATAATGCGGAATATTATTCGGTTGGTCGATTCTACGATAAATAAGCTGTTGAAGTAGTAGGCGGTGATAACATGACGTGTACGATCGTTGTAGAAAAATCAGTCATTCCCAAACAAGCTCTCCTGCGAAGCAGTCGTTTTAATAAAACTATCTGTGTTGTTTTCGTTAATACCGAGTCCTCACTGTCAACCCAGTCCCCGAACTTCCAATAGGTTATGGGCTCCACTGGAAAGGAAGGGATTCCGCAGCTGACCGGACCAAATTATGAAAACTGGCGTTTTCGGGTCAAGCTGTTTCTGGATGCGGCAGAAGTCTCGTCGGTATTGAAGGAAGATGTTCCGGCAGGAAGCGCAGCAGATAATCTGAAGTGGGAACAAACGGACAGGAAGGCCAAGTCGCTATTGGTGAGTTTTGTTGCGGATGACTGCCTCGAGGTGGTTCGTGAGAAAGAAACAGCCTGGGCGATGTGGAAGGCCTTAGAAGACACATTTGCCAAACGCTCCGTGTCCAGTCAGACCCTGTTGAGGAAGCAGTTGGCAAGACTACGGATGAGAGAAGGTTCGTCGATGCGAAGCCACTTTCAAGCATTTGATGATCTCGTTCGTCAACTGAAGTCTGCGGGTGCCAAAATGGATGAAAATGATTTGGTGGCACAGTTGTTTTTGACATTACCGGATAGCTACGATGCGTTGGTAACGGCCCTTGAAAACCTTGCTGAAAAGGATCTATCGTTGGAAGTAGTCAAACAGCGACTGCTGGCCGAAGAAGCGAAGCGGGTGGATCGGCAAGATGATTCAAGTGAAGATATTGGTGCGGCATTTCTCGGAGGTTGGAAGAAGCGTGAGCCAAAGAAGTTTGCTGGTAAGTGCCATCGTTGCGGACGGTCAGGGCATATGAAGAAGGATTGCCGCAGGGACGAATCTGAAGACTGTGAGAATTACTCAGTGGCGAATAGGAAGGCAGTTACGTTCATGGCAACTCGTGCTGAAAGTTCGTCGGATACTGGATCAATACGTTTTTGTGTGGACTCGGGAAGCAGCAATCATTTTGTCAACGATGTGAGTTATCTGAAAGATGTGCGGAAGCTGAAGGATCCAATCTTAGTAGACGTGGCCAAAGACGGTGTATTGCTGAAAGGAGAGTACATTGGAGAGTTCATCGGTTCATCAAAAAGAGGCGTTGAATTCCGTATGAAGAATGTGATCGTCGTTCCGGAATTGCGAGTGAACCTGCTATCAGTGAGGAAGTTAGCGCAAGCCGACATTGACCTGTTATTCTCTGGACGACGTGCGCAGTTCAAGCTCAACGAAGAAGTAGTTGGTGAAGCGCATCTGAAAGGAAGTTCTTACGAGTTGGAGTTGAAAATTCTGGCGGTAGAAGCAAACAATCGGCGGCAACATCGGCCTCAAATTAGAAGACATTTTGAAGAACGGAAAAGGCCAACTGATCCAGAGGGGGAAGCAGAAATTCCGAAAATTCTTCGAGAACGCGATATTGAAGACTCTGGTGAACAGTCCGTTGAAGAAATCAATGAGATGGATCAATTGGAAAGGTGGAAGAAAGAAGAAACCCGCAAGGCGCTCCCTTCGCAGAAAAAACGTGACGACTGCTTGGAGTCAAACACGAGGCGTAGCGAACGGGAGCGCGTGCCTCTAGGTAAGTTCCCAAATCGTTCAAGTAGATTCGGAATACCCTCTGCTGCTGGTTTCTCTGATTCTACAGATGCATCATCATTCCATGCGGCAAACGATGTTGTCGACACGGGCGGACAGTACAGAAATGGTATGGAGAAACGGTATCGTATTCGAGAGGAACTAAACCGAAAGAGATGCTACAAGCAGAATATGCAGGTGCAGAGGAATCCTTAAGAAACTTACGATCAACAAGCAATTCCTGGATTGACGAGGTTTGTTGTGATCAGCATGTACTTTCCGAGGTTCGCATCGCAAGTTGGTTTCATCGATCATACTGGAGGGATCCAAAAGCAACCATCCGTGAACCGACGTTTCGTTGAATCGTTGCCGCTGCAGCTACATGACCCAACGATCGAGAGGGGGTGTTGAAGTAGTAGGCGGTGATAACATGACGTGTACGATCGTTGTAGAAAAATCAGTCATTCCCAATCAAGCTCTCCTGCGAAGCAGTCGTTTTTAATAAAACTATCTGTGTTGTTTTCGTTAATACCGAGTCCTCACTGTCAACCCAGTCCCCGAACTTCCAATATAAGCTTTCATTTGACGTGTTCACATATTGCGTGTGATACAATGCATGAGCTGTACGAGTGCACCGAAAATGTGCCTTCTCTTGGGGGAAATGGGTGAAATCACAGTGATTTTTCAATTGCCTATTTTCCATGACAAAAATGCTTTTTTCAATGCTTTTAAAGTCCATTTTATCAGGTTATATTACGGAAAGCTGTTTAACATCTTTTTCGGGACAATATTTGCCTGAAAAGTACGTCTTTTTAATGAATTTTGAAATGGTTCAAATTAAGATTACAATTTGACTAGTTCAAAGTTTGATTTCTTACCCTAGTTGGTTGAAGCGCCGGTCTATCGAATACGGAGTCGTGGGTTCAAATCCCATCAGAAGCCAATTAAAAAAAAATCTATCAATTTGTTAATTAGAAACATTTTGTGCTTTATCATTAATAGTTTTCAGTGGGAGAAGCTTCATGTAAAATACTGGAATCCTTAGGTCAATTATTCTGGCAATATTTGGAAAATTTACTGTTACACTATTATTGTATTTCTTAAAGGAATACCTAAAAAACTTAAAAACGGCATACTAGAACCTAGAAAAAATCCTGTGCAAATCTCATTTTTCGTAATGACAATAAATGTTCTGTGCCGGGACCCGTAGCGTAGTGGCTACATGTTCACTTCATAAGTGGATGGTCATGGGTTCGATCCCAGCCCCGGCACTTGCATTTTTCGTCAGTTGCTCTTCCATTCGAGAGCGACTGGCACCTGACCCTCTTCAGAGCATATGCTCCAACGGACCCGGAAACCTGGATATCGGCTAACGGCAACTCATAATGGACCCCCAATCGGACTGGAAAAGGAACAAGAGACACACGTCAACATCGTCGTGCTCATCATTCTACCATGGACAATAGCGTGGCTCAAAATACCATATGTCAAAAAGCTCGATGGGCCCCCTTCTTATTTCGTTCTATATGACGCCACGATGCTGTGGTGGAATTTTCAGTTCAATCCGTTAACATTTAAACATCGAAAACATCGTTTTTTTATTTTTCTCGTGAGGGGCACTATTTTTCCAGGCATAACCGTTTCTATAGAACTATAGCCTTACATGTGCCGAAAAACATTGTCGAAGTCCACAAAGTCATTCGAAGCTTCTGAGAAAAGATATTACCTGTAGATCATATGGTGGTGCTTAACCTTTAACATGTAAAGGAATATTAATAGCAATAAAATCTCATTGAATGGGCATGTATTGTCTAGGGTATAGTTTTTTTAACAAGTGTTCGATCATGTTGCGGTCTTCGACAAAGTTTTTCGGTGTATCCTAGGCTATATTTCTATTGAATCGATTACGTGTTTTAAGAAAACATAGTGCCCCTCACAAGAAAAATGCAAAAAGCGGTGTTTTTTCATATAAACTCATACAAACTTCAAACAAGTTTAGCACCGCCCAAATGTTAACGGATTGAGCTGAAAATTTGACCACAGCATCGTGGCGTCATATAGAACGAAATAAGATGGGGGTCTATCGAACCTTTTGACATGTGATTTTTTCCTTACAAGCTTGAGCCACCCTAATGGACAGGGTACAGAAGTGACAGCAGCGCAAAGGCTGGTTCGATATAGTAGAATAGAATAGAATGCATTTAGGCGCTGTACAAAGTGTAAGTGCCAATGGATCAATGAAGCCTACTTTTCTAGGTTTCACCGCATGTAAACAGAGGCGCCACCGTATATGGTTATTAGTGTGGGACACACATCAAATTCTCGCTCCAGTCGACTTTTTTGATTCCATTTAGGTCGCATATGAACTGTGCAAAATTTCAGCGCAATCGGTCAAACTATAGTTTAGCGCAAGTGGTATAAAGTTTGCATAGGATTTACTATGGGAAAAGTTACACTTTCAGATAAAAAATCACAGAGGTCGCCCCTTGGCTCCTTAATTCAAATCGATCAACGTTTCTTGTAGAAAAATCATTTATGAAACTTTCCTTCGAAGACCGCAAAACAATTGGATGCGCCCACTGTCAGATGCGAAAACATCAACAACTTTTTGTTTAACGTTTATTTTGGTTTGTTGATCAATTTTTAAAATCGTTTTTTTGCACAGGGTTAAATATTTGACAAGGAATGAATTAAAGAGAAAATATCTGTTTGACACTAACGAAAATTCGATCAAGTCAAACCACGTATTTGAGCAGTCAAATTACGTGTTGGTTTGTGTTTGGTCAAGTGTTTGACCCTGTGTAGCAACACCAAAATTTACGCTCACTTTGTTTGCGCCAAACTTGATTATTACTTGTTCTGTGGCTTAGTTGGTCGGCGAATACGGAGTCGTGGGTTCAAATCCAAATTCATCTCTCAATTTGTCAATTAGCAACAATCTGTGCCTTCTAATTACAAGTTTTTCCACAAATTCATAATTGTTTTGAGATTCTGTGCAAGGGGCCAGACACGTATAATTCTTGGCTTAGTATATTAAGTATACTGAAATAGATTAGTGCATCGTAGCAAACTCTGCGGCTGATTTTTTCGATAAACAATGTTTGTTTTTTGATTCATCTGTCACAGCCTTGATTTCAGCCAGTACAATTACTTTGATGGTAATACATTAATATACAATAATATAATAATATACTTCTAATACACTCATTATGCTAATACGTGTCTAGCCTCTTGATTCTGTGTCTTAAGAAGGATTTGTAGCAATATACTGCCCCTCTTCGCATGTCAGTCTCATGTCGCATGCGTCTACCTTTTGTACTAACTCCAATAATTAAAAAATGTGTTCAATTCACGCATATATTTTCGTGGCATATTGAGCTGTAAAATGAGACGGAAAAAATATCAAATTTATTTTAAATGACCTTAAGAGTGACAAAAATTTCCTTCGCATTATAAACAACATAGGACTGACATGCGAAGAGGGGCAGTATACCGTGTCGAATGACATTTAACCTTCTAATACCCAAATTTTTGATTTTCATCATATCATTTTTCGTCATCTAAAATCGATTTTAACATGTTTTGGAAGATGATTATTTTTAATTCTTAATTTTGTGAATTTAGGTTTTTGATTTTACTAATTTTTTTGAAAGCCTATTCGTGATACGGATTTTTTTAAGATAAATTTTTTTTTATATGATAATTGTTGAAATATTTTTGTTTCCATTTTTTCATGGAACATTTTATTTTCCGTGTAATTTTCAAGAAAATAATTTAAGAGTGTATTCGACTCCCTTAAACTGTTTCACTATGACAGAATGATTTGGAAAAAAAATTGTAGCGATTCAATATAAAATAAACAATAACTTCTGAAAGGTGACTAAAACACCATTTTTTTAAATGATTTAAAAAATATAAATACACTTAAAAGACTCTAAAAACTATCTTGAAATATACAGAACAGTCCTAAATATCAGGTTTAAATTTTGACAGCTTTTTGGGCCCGTATGAAAATGATCATTAATATTAACTTCTTTTCCCGATCAGCCTAGATAGCTGTGTAGTGTCGGTAGCGGTTAGTTCAACTGGCTAAGAATAGCACTATGGACCGCCTGTTCCAGTGGTAGGAGTCCACTAATCAGGTGACCCCTAATTCAAGGTGTTATGCGGCTTTACGCTTACCGTGCCTAGGAATGAATGGTTAGGGGGGTCTTATAAAAACCTAATCGCAAACGGAGCCTGTGGAGTACCAGGGCACCCTCCACAGTATTTTGCCCTTACTGCACTAACCGGAGCAATAGTGCGGTGGACCTTGTGTTTCTCCGAGACAATCAGCTGCCCTTCTTCAATCTCATACTTGAGGCTGAATAAGGGTGGGATTATGAAGATGTTATTAATTAGTTTAAATTTTCACCTGTATGGTTTCGCATTATGCGTTTTACACAGTGTATTCTGTGCATCCTCGCCTTTGGCGCACTCAAATCGACACCGATCTGGCTTTATTGTTGATGTTTTTTTTGTGCTGTGATTGTTAAGAGTTTAATCTTGCCTAGTTTGAGTAGTGGCTACGGTTAGGATAGCTCAGATCAATCTTCAGCACAAAAGAACAGCAACGATCAATCTTTGTAGACTTACGCAAAATGGTACAGCCCAAGTGGCGTTAGTCCAAGAACCTTACTTCCGTAAGGGGAATTTCTATCTAGGAAACCTTGTGAATCCGGTGTTTGCTACTTTCAGTAAAATTGAAATGGCAAACTCACGTGTCATGCCTCGAGCATGTGTGCTTGTCAACAACGCAATCGTTGCTACACTCATCTCTGAGCTAACTACTAGAGATGTATGTGCTATCACAATCGATGTATCTGTTGGAAACCTCAACAGGAAATGCGTTTATTGTTCGGTTTATTTACCGCATGATGAACCATCCCCTACGGATGCTTTCAAGCAAGTCATTGCATACTGCACTTCAAAAGGCCTTCCGCTAATTGTTGGTAGTGATGCTTATGCTCACCATATAATCTGGGGCAGCTCAGACATCAATTTGAGAGGCTCTAGTTTGATGGAATATTTACTTAAGTAGTACAGATCTTGGATTACTTAACATAGGCAACCGCCCAACCTTCTTGGTATCTGCTAGAGAGGAAGTGTTAGACATAACTCTTTGCTCTAGCAGAATTAGTCACGAGCTGACCAATTGGCATGTGTCAGATGAAGAATCTTTATCTGACCATTGCTACATCTTGTTTGTACATGTGAATGTTACTTCGCAAACTTTGCGTTTCAGGAACCCCCGGTCAACCAACTGGGATCTCTTTACCGATTTGGTTACAGCCAAATTTCATGGATACTCACCATCAATTGACACTCCAAGTGATTTAGATGAAGCCGTTGATAATACAACGGCCTTCATCATGGAAGCTTTTGAAGAAGCTTGCCCTCTGCGGTCTGTGAAGACCACAAGAGGAACCCCTTGGTGGAACTCTGATCTGGCCAAGCTCAGGAAACAATGTAGAAAGAGTTGGAACATACGACGTTCGGCTGGATCGGAGGCTTTCAGGTCGGCTTGCAAGGCCTACCAGAAAGCTCTTCGGTCTGCTGAACGATCCGGCTGGAAAAACCTTTGTACAAATGTTTCCAGTCTGAGTGAAGCCAGTCGATTGAACAAAATCTTTGCAAAATCTAAGGATTTTCAAGTGAACGAACTTCGTTTGCCAAATGGTGATTTCACTTCCTCTGATGAGGAAGTTTTGGAATGTTTATTCAGTACACACTTCCCCCGATGTGTGGATATTACATCTTCGGATGAACCTGATGTCTTTTTTTGTAGTTATGATTCTTTAGCTTCGGCTCGGAGTATCATAACTTTAGAATCGATTGAATGGGCACTTAATAACTTTCAAATCTCCCGGGGCAGATGGGATTTATCCTATTTTGCTTCAGAAGGGATTTGATCATTTCAAACACGTTTTGAAACAACTACTTGTTTGCAGATTTGCTGAAGGGTATATTCCCAAATCCTGGCGGGATATTACTGTAAAGTTTATTCCGAAAGTGGGTCGTGCGTCGTATGAAGAAGCAAAGAGCTTCAGATCTATCAGTTTGACCTCTTTTCTTCTGAAATGCTTAGAACGCATTGTCGATCATCACATCCGTGATGTTTATCTGGCCAACGTGCCTCTTCATGTGAACCAACATGCCTATCAATCTGGAAAGTCCACTGTGACTCTTTTACACAAAGTTGTTTACGATATCGAGAAGGCATTCGCTCAAAAGCAATCCTGCTTGGGTGTTTTCTTAGATATCGAGGGTGCCTTTGACAACGTGCCTTTCGATGCCATATTGGAAGCCGCACGGGGTCATGGTATATCTCCAATGATTTCCAATTGGATTCACCAAATGCTCAAAAACCGACATCTCTTCTCAACATTGCGTCAGGCGGCGATTAGGAAATTGAGTGTTTGTGGATGCCCCCAAGGGGGAGTCTTATTACCACTTTTGTGGAATCTCGTAGCAGATACGCTATTGAGGCAACTCAATAATAGCGGTTTTCCTACTTACACAGAGAAAAATTTCTACTCAGTGGCTGAGTTGGCCTTACTCAGAAATCGAAAAATCCTTTGTTTTCTTACTCAGTTTCCGTTAAAAGTGGGACAACCCATTGCCAATGGGTTGTCCCACTTTTAGCCGAAACTGAGTAAGAAAACAAAGGAATTTTCGATTTCTGAGTAAGACCAACTCAGCCACTGAGTAGAAATTTTTCTCGGTGTATGGTTTTGCCGACGACTACCTAACATTGTTAGTCGGTATGTGCATCAGCACCCTTTTCGACCTGATGCAAAACGCTCTTCAGGTAGTTGAGGGTTGGTGTCGCCAATATGGCCTTTCGGTAAATCCGAGAAGGCTCAGTGTACCAGTTATGGCTATAGTACCTCAAATTCGCCATAGTCGATTTTCAACCTTTAACCCTCTAATGGATACCTGGGGTCCATTTGGACCCCAGGCAACTTTGGAGTAATGGCAAACAAGTTGGGTATATCATATTGACTTTATTTTTTCAATACCTTCAAACTAGACCTGGTTCTATTATTTAAGCAAAAAAAAAAGTTGATTTCATTGCACACTTTGATTTTTATTCCATGTCAAAGTTGAACCGGGCGATTTTGTATACCTGGGGTCCATTTGGACCCCAAATTGAGTTCTCTATAGCTTCTGATTCTGATGTTTTAGAATATTCACGTCTTCGGGTAATTTGTTCGGTAGGTCATGCGCCATCTGGCGATGAATTAGTTAATTCGAAATTTCCTCACTAGATGGCGCTATTTAGCATAAACAATTTAGTAATATAATGTCTACAAACGAAATTATCGGAAGATCTAGAGCTTGTAGAAGCGTCACGTCTTCGGGAAAGTTGCTCAGTAAGTTGAGCGCTTACAGATAATGAACCGATTGATTCGAAATTCCACCACTAAGTGGTGCTAGTGAGCATGTAATTTTTGTATCTCATATATCACTGGATCCTTATCACTTAGAAAGATGACGCCTTCGAGAAAATTGTTGTGTTTGTCAATTACTTCCAGATGATGGGCCGTTTGATTTGAACCGCCACACATAGGTGGCGCTAGTGAGTATACAAATTTTACATCTCATATATCTCAAGATCCTGATCACATAGAAAGATGGTGTGTTTGGCAAAGTTGTTTCATAGGTCAAGAACTTACAAATGATGCAAAATTTGATTCGGAAATCCACACATAGGTGGCACCACTGTGTATGCAAATTTTATACTTCAAATATCCCAGGGTCCTAATAACTCTCTTACCTTCTCTACTATCTTCTGCAAAGATGTTTGGTAAGTCAGGAATTCACAGATAATGAACCGTTTGATTCTAACCTCTGTCACTAGATGACGCTAGTGAGCATACAAATTTTGAATCATTTTTACATCAGGATTCAGATTATTTAGTAAAATTGAAGGTTCTGCAAATAAGTTGCAAGAACTTAAAAATGATGAGTCGTTGTACTCTGAATTTTGTTCACAGATGGCATCAGTGCAATTTGTAAATCTCATTTTGCTCAAGAACCTGCAAATCATAATCCCAGTGCACAATTTCTTCGCGCATTCAGAAAAAAAAACACCATTCAGTGCACACGCAGAGTGTTCACAGGGGGCTGTTCAAATATTTTGATGAATCAAACGCATACCAGTGGATCCAAAAAAAGACTAAGAGACATCACATCTTGTGATATCAGAGACAAACAGACACAACAATAACACTTAATTTCTCACCCATATATCTCAGGGTTTTAATTACTTGGAGTGTTAGTGTGCTCGGCAATACTGTTAGGCTGGTCGAGGACTAACAGTTGATGGGCCGTTTGATTCGAAATTTCACTAATAGGTACTAGGTGGCGCTAAAGAGCCGATATTTTTTAATCTCAAGATGCTGGTTACTTAGAAAAATGGTTTCCATAGCAAAACTGTTTGGTAAGTTAAGAGCTTACAGTTTGATGATGCAAAGTATCATCTCTAGGCGATGCTAGTTACAAATTTAGTTACAAATAGGTGTAGATTAGATTAGAATTTCTAAAAATGTATTCAACAAGCTGTAACTTTTTTTTCTCTTCAGACAAATTTGATTCAAGTCAAATGGTAAACAAAGACCAATTTATTAGTCAAACATTTTCAAAATTTCATTAAATTTGGTTAACTTAACCTTCAGATATAGTAGTTTATTGGACTGCAGTGAAATTAGAAGAATTAGAGAACCAATCAAGCCCAAATTTGTACCTATGTTGTAGCTAAGTAGTTGGGGAACTTGTAGTCAAAATTTGGTGCACTTAATAAGAAGTTATAGCTTGTTTAAGATGTTCTGGCTAATAATTTAAATTTCTATGTTTTTTTTGTAAATTTGCTACTAGCGCCAATGACAGAAACTCGAACCAAATAATAATTCACCTTTATCTTCTTAACATCTTCGCCGAAGATACCATATTTCTAAATAATCTGGATCCTGAGATTTGTAAAATTTAAAATTTGTGTTAACTCTTGCTACGCCTAGTGGTAGAATTTCCAATCCACTACGACTCCAGCGCTGCTCTCTTTCTCTTGCTCAAACAGTATTTCACACAATCGAGTATGTTTGACGATGCTATCCACACGGCCACAAGTTTGCCATGTAAGTAGAATGAACATATACCCACACATAAATTGTACTCATTGTCACTATGTTGTACAGCGTGAGCCACGACGCAAAAAGTAACTTGTTCAACAAAATGGGTAAACCTGAAAGTTATGGCAATGAATCCTGAGATAAATGAGATATTTAATTTGCGTGCTCGGTACCGCCACCTACATGTGGAGTTCCGAATTATAGGATCGATTAACTGTAAGTCCTGGATCTACCCAACAACTTTGCCGAAGACTCCATGTTTCTTTGAGCTCAGAATCCTAAAATATGACATATACAATTTACATGCTGATAAATGCCATCTACGTATGGCGAATTTCCAAATTTAATGGCCCATGGTCAGTAAATACTTGGCCTACGCAACAACTTTTCCGAAGACTCCATTTTTCTAAGTGATCAGAATCCCGCGATATATGAGATATATGAAATATGCGTGCCCAGTAACGCCACCTATACGTGGAGTTCCAAATCAAACGCTACATCACCTGTAAGTCCTGACGTACCCACAACTATGGCGGAGATATCATCTTTTTAGGTGCTCAAGATCATTGTAATATAAAATTGAAATATAAAATTTGCACGATTAGTTGCGCCATCTATGTGTGAAATTTTCAAACAAACGGTCTATCATTGATAAACACTTGACCCTATAAACTACTTTGCCAAAGACACCAAATTTCTATGTGGTCAGGATCTTGATATAAATGTGATCATATACTTAATACTTACATGCTCACTAGCGCCACCTATGTGTGAAGTTCCGAATCAAACGGACCAGCATCTGTTAGTCCTTGAGCAACTCAACAACATTGCCGAAGATACCATCATTCTAGGTGATCAGAATCCTGAGATATAATAATATAAAATTTGCACGCTCAGTAGTGTCATCTATGTGTGAAATTTTCAAAAAAATGGTCCATCATTAGTAAACATTTTACCTTATAAACAACTTTGCTGAAGACATCAAAATTCTATGTGGTCAGGATATTGATATACATGTGCTCAAAAACTTAAAGCTTACATGCTCACTAGCGCCACCTATACATGAAATTCCAAATTAAACGGTCCAGCATCTGCAAGTCCTTGACCAACCCAAGAACTTTACTGAAGACACCGATATTCTAGTAAATCAGGATCATGCGATGCAGAAGAACGAATTTGGGGTCCAAATGGACCCCAGGTTTCCGAAATGGACCATCATTTAAGGTTTCCTGTAGAGGGTTAATGATGCAAATCAACAAGAAAAAAATTTTGAACAACAAATCACGTTCATTAAAGATGGTTGCAATCATTCAAACTTCACAATTTGCTCAAATTATGATAGAAATAAATCATTTTCCTTACATTTTCGGCTTCCTTGCACCCTATTTCGCCATAGTGTACCAGTTATGGCTAATCCCATAAGGAATGCATGTAAATAGTGCGAAGTGGAACACAAATTAACAAATGTATCCATAACTGGTACAGGGTTCCTGTCATTGGCACACGCCGTAATAAATACTAAAAGTAGTTTTGGACCCGTTTCTATATTTTTCCTGTAAAGTATGAAAACTAATCAATCATTTGACATATCGAAGACATTCGACGGTCTGGTACAGGCACCCTAAAACATCTATTGTTCTTTTCACGGTAAAGCGAAACCGTAATGGTGTTCGACCTTTACGTCTCTTTGATTCTGATATCAATGTGGATGAACAGGTAAAGTACGTTGGAGTCATTCTTGATTCCAAGCTTTCCTGGACACCTCATGTTGAGTTCAGAATCAAGAAAGCTTGTATGGCCTTCGGGCAATGCCGGCGAACCTTCGGTACAACTTGGGGTCTTAAACCCAAGTATATCAAATGGATTTACACAACTGTTGTTCGTCCAATATTGGCGTATGGATGTCTTGTGTGGTGGCAAAAGGGCGAAGTGAGAACGGTCCAATCAAAATTAGGCCATCTCCAAAGGATGTGCTTAATGGCGATGTCTGGAGCGTACTCTTCAACTCCTACGGCAGCGCTCGAAGTTCTCTTTGACGTTGCCCCACTACACATTCATCTCAAACAAGAAGCACTTTCTTGCACTTACCGTCTATGGGTACTCGGTTTACTAGAGGAAACTCCTGTGAACTGCAGTTCAACACACACCTCGTTGTTTCCACTTTTGGTGAATTGGGACAAAGTTGTCCTTGCTCCAAGTGATCTTACAATTGCTTGTCATTTTCCATATAGGACATTTTCCACGAAATTCCCTTCCCGGGAAGAGTGGAATCTGGTTATCTGGAGAGAAGTATTTCAGACGGCATCGTATGTTACACTGATGGCCCCCTTCTCGAAGGTCGAGCGGGTGCTGGTGTTTATTCTCGTGAGCTAAGGCTGTATCAGTCTTACTCACTTGGTAGACACTGCACCGTTTTTCAGGCCGAAATCTATGCTCTTATGTGCGGAGTGCAATCAGCACTTCAGCAGCACGTAATGGGCAAAGTAATATACTTCTGTTCAGATAGCCAGGCTGCTATTAAAGCACTTGCTTCGGGCCAACTCCAGGTCGAAGATAGTTATCGCTTGTCGAACTCAAATCAGGAGCTGAATTCAGCAAACGCTGTTCACCTTGTATGGGTACCTGGCCATTCTTCCATCGCTGGAAATGAATTGGCTGATGAGTTAGCTCGCACTGGAGCATCACATGACTTCATTGGCCCTGAGCCAGCTATTCCGATATCGAAGTGCTGGGTAAAGCTTCAGATTCACACCTGGGCTGCTACTCAACACAGACAATACTGGAATAGTTTGGAGTCATGTCGTCAAACCAAATTGTATTGTACTGAGCCATCTCCAAAGGTGGCGAAGTATCTTACAAATCTGTCAAAGCAGAATTGCAGCATGCTGGTCAAAGCATTGACTGGCCACTGCCGACTCAGCTATCACATGGCGAATATTCAGCAAGCTGATTCATTTGCCTGTGATAGCTGTGAATCCGATTATGGAACTTCGTATCATTTAATATGTAACTGTCCAGTTTTTGTGCAATTGCGTTTCCGAGTACTCGGTAAACACTTATTAAGTGAAACTGACTTTAGAAACCTGAATCTGCAGGACATTCTGTTGTTCTTGACCCGCTGTGGTACAGAGCTATAGGCTTTCTTTACGCTTTATGCGATATCACAGTGCCCTTTTCAGGGCGCTGTTTGAACCCATTGTGGTACGCTTATGCGATATTATAGTGTCCTTTTCAGGACGCCATGTGAACCCATTGTGGTACGCTTATGCGTGTATGAAGACCCTATTCCGTTACCTGTCCTTTTCCCTGTCCCATCCTTTTTTACTTCCCTTCTCCCTCAGGTAAATGATGAATAGGCTCGTATTTTATGGTGATGGCACAAATTTTCCAAATGGAGGAGAACGTGCCTCTGGAGCCGACCTACTGATACCTGATGATAGAATGATTTGGAAAAAAAAAATTGTAGCGATTCAATATAAAATAAACAATAACTTCTGAAAGGTGACTAAAACACCATTTTTTTAAATGATTTAAAAAATATAAATACACTTAAAAGACTCTAAAAACCATCTTGAAATATACAGAACAGTCCTAAATATCAGCCAAAAATTAATAAAAATGGATTTTCCACGAAACAAAAAAAACCAAAATGCTCAAACTATACCCCGTCTAAAGGCGGGGTTGGGTATTAGAGGGTTAATAAGGTCCATTATTTTTTATTATTTTTTGAATTCGATGTACTTAAGCATGAATAGATGTAGAAAAAATATAAATACTTTTTTTATTGAAACTTGTGCGTAGAACCTATTTTTGATATCAAAAGTCTAAAAAAAATTGTGTCCTTTCGATTGTTTTTAAAAACTAAGAAAAATATTGATTTTAGAAAAAAAAATTGAAAGCAATTGGCCATCCTGGGTTACTTGTCAATTTTTTATGCTGGCAGTCAGTTTTCCACAGAAAAATAATAAAAAATAACTCTCATGTTAAACAATCACATGGGACAATTATGTTTCCACCGGTGGAGCTGTTACACTCCGACACAAAAATGAGTAAATGCTGTTACCGTACTGTGTTACTCTAACTCGCAATTTGCCGTGATAGACCGAAAAATTATTTAACTTAATTGTTTTATAATATGCATTATTTATATAAATTTCTTTCGAACTAAAAACGTCGTTGACGCAGGTAAAATTCACAAATGAAAAAAAGATTTAAAAAGCCTTTATGCATACCTGTTGTACTTCTTTTCGTGAATTTTTCCTGAGAATTTAGGAATTTTCTTTTTTCAAGCATTGAACAGATGGTCTTTTTGCAAGACCATGCTGCGAGATACTGTCTCTACTGGTACTGGTTTTGGGAAACCATGTTTCGGTTACCGGTGGTTGCATATCGTTACAATGGAGCATTAGGGGCTGTCCATAAACCACGTGGTCATTTTTTTGGGACTTCTCAAACCCACCCCCCCCCCCCCCGCGTGGTCATTAGCCAATACAAAAATTTTTTTTTTTTTTAGTCCATACAAAATGGTCATTAGGCGAGCCCCCCCCCCCCCTCATGACCACGTGGTTTATGGACAGCCCCTTACTGTGGGGGTGGTTTGGCTGGTTGGCTGGCTGTGGTTGCTTGGATTTAAAATTCACTTGGCTCTTTGAAGAGATAGGCAGTACGCACGGTCATAGGAGGCTTCGGATGGTGGCGGAGTTGGTTGTTATGTCGACGACGGGCCCAGACATTTGTCATGATGGATGTCGACCGAGAGACCGGAGGGAGACCAGAGATTGAAACGTGTGGTGGCGGTGGTGGACCTAAAGAAAGAGATTTCCTTGTCCCGGTATGGCGAAATTTATGCGGCTTCCGATTATCGTATTTCATAGTTGTTGCTCGTAATTAACGTCACGGGTTTTGGCTCTTTTGGTTGGTTGGTTGGTAGGTGGTTTGCATTTTTCTCCTCTTTGCTTTGGTTGGTTTCGATCTGGTTACCATCGAGACAGACTGACAGACTATGAATGGGGCAAACCTGAAACGAGTTATGTCAAGCAAAAATTGAAACCAAAAACCTAAAAAGGCTGCTATGCGTTACATTATGTCAGCCTTTTGATATTTAATGGAAAAGCAAAACGCCGGCGACAAGATTTAAAATGTTGCACAATATCTGCAATGAGGGCAGCATGTGCAGGGGTAACAATGCATGGCAAGGTAAATCTGTGAAACGACTGGCTGGATCAGTCTTTGTTTTGATCCATAAATAGGCACACGGCGTGTGTATGGGAAAAGTTTATAACAAAAAAATAGGCATCGTCAAATTTTTCGCTATTCAAAAATAGAGGCTTTCAGCTTTCATTTGCAGGGTCCCTCAAAAAAATCCACCGAGGGATCCCGAACAACTTTTTCAGAATACTGTTTTTCCCCATACAAAATGCACGGTTCCAAATTAATCCCTATTTCTACTTAACAAACATACCCAATTTTTGTATGAAAAGTTCCCCCGATGGAATATTTCGATGTTGGGCTTGAATGAAAGCTGGTAGCGTCAACTTTCACGTAGCGTAAAAATTAGCGATGCCCATTTTTTTGTAATAAATTTGTTCTACCAGACACACCGTGAGGCAGTAACAAATTGTTTTTTTTTTGTTCGACAATATTTAGATAATTTTAAACGTTAGAAATATGCATAAATACTCGAAAAATATTTATTAATTATATGTTCAAAATAAACTAATTTTAAATTTAAATATTCATATTAAATATTCTTTAAATTTTTAAACTGGCACTTAGAAAATCTTTTAATCAATCAACGCAGCAACCACTTAGCTCATCAACAATCTCTCACCCTACTCAGAAGCTCGATTGTGGCTTGTTTTAATAAATAATGCATTTTAAATTGATATATTTAACACGGAAAACAAGTTTGCTATTTGTTGGCAGCTGATAGTGCTGAATCAAACGCAGCCGCAGTAGCAGGAGCAGCACTATCAGCGAGAAAAATGAACAACAGATCACGTCACACGACGAGTACACTGAATCCACATTTACATTTTCTCACATTTCATCAACAACGTTAGTTTGTTAGTTGCTGTCTGTCGCAGGCAGCCGGTCAGTCGACTGCGTCACAGTAGCCATTGGAATGCTTTGCATAGTTGGGGTTCATATTCAGTACCCAGCAGGCTTTGGATGCTGGGCACCAGCCAGCGCAGCCACCAACCAAACCAACAACTTTACACAACGAGAATATGCGCCGCCATCACTCGCGGTGTGCAATCTTTATCGATAGTCATTAATCAAAAAACGTTTTTTATTTCTTGCTCGATTATTATTATGGGGTGTGCGCCTGGGTATCCACACTGTGCACTCTGTTATTGATAGTTGTTAATACTACGTGCACAAAAGTTGCTATGACAACCTATGGAGGAAAATCCCTCCATAACTCGCCCTTCGGACCGGTTTGCTGTGATCCACACTAGATGGAAAGTTGGGCGCCAGTCAGTCAGTCAGTCAGTCAGAGTCAACGACGTTTGCCACGCGATTCCACTAACAGAGTGATGCCTGTCATAGCTGAACCTAATCCTGATATGCCTACTTTGATATTGCGTTGGTTTCTGCCTAGAACAGCACGAATCCGGTCCTACCGTAAATCATTGTCCTCACACAACCGAAAATAGTATAATCTTGGCGTCACGCAGATCCGAAAGTTGAAACAAATCGTAAAACAGAGAGGTCCCTTCCAGGAATCGGATCTCTGGCAGGTCAAAATTTCACAGCCAAGGAAGACCCTCATAAAGAGGGCACAGGGCATAATTAGAGAAAAGATCCTACGCGCTACGGGTATAGCGGATCCCATACGACGGGGTACACAGGTTCAAAGAAGATGAGGAAAAAAGTTGAGATTTAAACAAAAAATCTGTTCCTATCCAATGGCAGCCGTGACGAATGGGGGTCGAATGAAAAAGCGTCGGTTGAACGAGGATTTTTTTACCTATTTGTTCACAAAACAGAATCCTCGCAGAGGAAAGAGAGGATCGAAGGAGAACGGTTTGCGTCAAATTTAAAACAATAAATTTTAGAAACCATGCAGAGTGTAAATAGGCCTCAGCCATTTAGAGCCCGTTTCCGACCCATTGGGTAATTTGATGCGATAATTAAATTTGGTAGCCACATGAATGACACGTGTTGTTATACGATCATCACAAAAAGTGCATTTTAGATTTCACTACATTATTATTCAAAGTTTTGCTTCGACCGAGATAGTTGTTCGATGCACTTCACCTTTCCTCGTTCCAATTAGGTAGATTGTGAAATACCGTGTTGTTATTCAGGGTTGTTATTCAGCCTTTTCGCAGCTCAAACTGCTTACCGAATACTTTCAGTCTTAGCTATCTTCAATGTTTTAGATGTAATCTTCGCCGCCTCGGAGATCGTTCTTAGCAAATTTGTACCTACAAGCTTTTATAGCTATACGCAACACGATGAAATTGAATATAATAACATTATAATCTAAAAGCATTACTTAACCCATCAGCAGTCACGCTGTTGTATTTTGTACAATATGTTAAACAAGCTCACCTGATCTAATTTATGTAGTGCTGGTATGAAGTTCTCCAGAAATTCTTGAAATAATTAAAAAAAAATCAGGTATTTATTCCTGGAGAAGTTCTTGGGTACATCCCTGAAAAGATGATTGAAGGATTTCTGAAATTTCCAAAAGATCTCCTGAATGATTGTTTGAACAGAACCTGAGAGGAATTTCTGGAGAAATCATTTGAGGAATTCCTGGATAAATCCCTGAAGAAATACCTGAATGAATCCCTGGCGTAATTCCTACAGGAATGCCTGCAGGAAGCTCTGTAGAATCCCTGGAGGAATTCCCGGAGTAATCCTTGGAAGAATTTCTGACAGTATTCCTGGAGGAACCCCTGAAGCAATTGGGTTTTTTAATTAAGAAAAATATATCGATTTTTATACGAAAGAGCACCTTTTTCTGAGCCACTATGATTTTTTTTGCAGATTTTTAGAACGTTATTTTGGTACTGAAAATCAATTTCAAAGAGATTTTTCAAAATCACCTTTTGACAGCTGGGTAACTGTTTGACAGCTCCACTCAGTACAAAATGTGACGAGGGGTGATTCGACAAATCGCTCCCATACAAATTTCAAATTGATTTTTAAACAGGTTCCCGGGCATCAAAATTCATGAAAATTTGGATTTCGGCTCAGTATGGCATGAAGATTCAGAATATGGAATTATCTCAACAACGCTAAAGAAGCCAATTCCTGGACGATTTTCTGGAGAAATGTCAGGAGTAATCTCTGAAAAATTCCTGAAAATATTTATGGAGAATGTCCTGGAAGGATCTCTGGAGAAATCCCTAGAGGATTTCCTGAAGAATTTCCTGGAGGAATTGCTGACGTAATTTGTGAGAGATGTCCTGGAGAAATTCCTTGGGTAAATCCATTGAGAAATTGCTGGGGAATTCCTGGAGAAATCCTCGAAGGAATTCCTGAAGAAAAACCTGGGGGAATCCGTGGAAAAATTTGTGGAGAAGTCCTTGGAGGAATTCCTAGAGGAATACCTGGGGGAATCCCTGAAAAATTACTGAAGGTATGCCTGGAGAACTTCCTGGATGAATTTCTTGAGAAATCCCTAGAGGATTTCCTGAAAGTATCGTTGGTGGAACTTCTGAAGGATTTCCTGGAGGAAACTTCGAAGGACTTCCTAGAAGAATCCACGGGAAAATCCGTGGAGAAATCTCTGGAGAAATTTCTGAAGCAATTCCTGATGGGATCTCGGGAGAAATTAATGGAGAAAGGCCTATAGGACTTCCTAGAGGAATTGTTAATAATGTCTGAAGTATGTCCAGGAGCAATTCCTGAAGAAATTCCTGAAGTTATTCCTGGAGGAATTCGAGGAAGAATTCCTGGAGAAAGTCCTGGATAAAATCCTGGAGGAATGCCTGGAGGAATTCCTAGAGGGATTACTGCGGGATTGTTGGAGGAATCAATGATGAAATTCTTGGAGAAATCTCTAGACGAATTTATGAAAGAATTACTGGATAAGTTTCTAGAGGAATCTCCAGAGGAATTCTATTGTTTTTCTATTTCTGAAAAAATCTTTTAATAAAATTCTGGAGGAATTTCAAGCGGAATTTCTGGAAGCATTCCTCGAGAAATCATCGAAGGAATTCCTTGAAGAAATTTGTGAAGAAATTCCTGGAGGAATACCTGGGGGAATCCCTGAAAAATTACTAAAGGTATTCCTGGAAAACTTCTTGAGAAATCCCTAGAGGATTTCCTGGAAGTACCGTTGATGGAGCTTCTGAAGGATTTCCTGGAGGAAGACTTCCTAGAAGAATCCACGGCAGAATCCGTGGAGAAATGCGTGGAGAAATCTCTGGAGAAATACCTGAAGCAATTCCTGATGAAATCTCAGGAGAAATTAATGGAAAAAGGCCTATAGGACTCCCTAGAGGAGTTGTTAATAATTTCTGAAGTATGTCCAGGAGCAATTCCTGAAGAAATTCCTGAAGTAATTCCTGGAGGAATTCGAGGAAGAATTCCTGGAGAAAGTCCTGGATAAAATCCTGGAGGAATGCCTGGAGGAATTCCTAGAGGGATTCCTGCGGGATTGTTGGAGGAATCAATGATGAAATTCTTGGAGAAATCTCTAGATGAATTTATGAAAGAATTACTGGATAAGTTTCTAGAGGAATCTCCAGAGGAATTCTATTATTTTTCTATTTCTGGAAAAATCTTTCAATAAAATTCTGGAGGAATTTCTAGCGGAATTTCTGGAAGCATTCCTCGAGAAATCATCGAAGGAATTCCTTGAAGATATTTGTGAAGAAATCCCTGGAGGAATTCCTAGAGGAATTCCTGGAGGAATACCTGGGGGAAGCCCTGAAAAATTACTGGAGGTATTATTCCTGGAGAATTTCCTGGAAGAGTTTTTAAAGAAATCTCTGGAGGATTTGCTGAAAAAAAAATCATTAGAGGAACTTCTGAAGGATTTCCTGGAGGAATCTTCGAAGGATCTCCTGGAGGAAGCCCTGGGAAAATCCATGAAGAAATTCATGAAGAATTTCCTGGAATCATTTCTGAAAAAAATCCTCAGGAGATTTTCTGGAAAAAATCCTGGTGAAATTGCTTACATAATTTCTGAAGGATTTCCGGGAGCGATTCCTGGATCAATCTCTAGAGAAATTGCTGGAGGAATTCCTGTAGAAATTCTTGGGGTATTTTCTGGAGAATTCCTGGAATTCCTGGATAAAATCCTGGAGGAATGCCTGGCAGAATTCTTGGAGGTTTTCCTTTGGGAATTGCTGGAAGAATCTTTGGAATTCATGCAACAATTGCTGGAAGAATCTTTGGAATTCATGCAACAATTGCTGAATGAATTTCTGGGGGAATCTCTAGAGGAACTCTGTGCGAAATTTCTGAAAAAAATCTTCTGAAAAATTCCTGGAGGAATTTCGAGAAAAAAAACTGGAGAAGGATTTCTCAAAGAAATTACTGGATGATTTGCTAACATAATTTATGATGGGATTCCCTGATTGTTCTTCTTCTTCTTTATGGCTCGATGTCCCAACTGGGACTTGGCCTGCCTCGCTTCAACTTAGTGTTCTTCGAGCACTTCCACAGTTATTAATTGAAGGGCTTTCTTTGCCTGCCATTGCATGAATTCGTATATTGTGAGGCAAGAACAATGATACACTATGCCCCAGGGAGTCGAGAAAGTTTTCCCGACTGGAACGGGAATCGATCCCGCTGTCTCCGGATTGGCGATCCATAGCCTTAACCACTAGGCTAACTGGAGACCCCATTCCCTGATTGGTTCCTGGTGAAGTTCCTGGAGGATTCCCTGAATAAATTCCTGGAGTAATTCCTCGAAGAGACCCTGGATAAATTCCTGGAGGAATGCCTGCATGGATTTCTGAAGCAATACCAGGAGAAACTCCTGGAAGAACTCTTGGGGAATTCCTGGAGGAATTTTTTGTGGGGTCCCTGAAGCAATTTCTGGAGGGGTATCTGGTGGAATTCCCGGAGAATCGCTGAAAAAAATCTTGGAGAAATCTCTGCATGAACCCATGGAGGAATCCCTGAAAGAATGCCTGCAAAATTTCCTAGAAGAATGCCTAGTGGAATTCTTGGAGGATTTCCTGAAGTAATTCCTGTAGAAATCTTTGGATAAAATTTCCTAGTCTCTAGGAAAAATCCTTGGAGAAAGCCCTTGAAGATTTCCTGGATAAATTTCTGTAGAAATTCCTAATGGAATTCTAGGAAGAATCCTGGAAGCAATTACAGGAGGAATCTGCGGAGGAAGCCCTGAAGAAATGCATTGAGGAAACTCTGGAGGGTTTCTTGGAGGAATTTCCGAAACAAATTCTTGTTTGAAGTCTTGGAGGGATCCCTGGAAGATATCCTAGAGGAATGCCTGTAGGACTTCCTGGAGGAATTTACAGAGGCATTCCTGGAGAAATCTCTAGAGGAATTTCAAATGAAATTTCTGGAGGAATCTCTAGATGAATTCCTGGAGGAATTTTTAGAGAAATTCCTGTAGGAACTCCCAGAGGAAAACCTGGAGAAATACCTAGAGGAATTTCTGAATAAATTGAATCTCTTAAGAAATTCGTTGAGGAATATCTGGAATAATTCCTGAAGAAATCGCAGATGGAATTCTTGGAGAAATTCTGGAGGAATTCTTAGAAAAGTTCATGAAGGAATCCCGGAAGCACTTTCAAGAGGAATTCCTAAGGGAATTCCTAAACAGTTCCTGCAGGAAGTACTGAATTATTTCCTGGAGGAGTTTCACAAAAAATACGAGGATGATTTTTTTAAGAAATCCTAAGAAGAGTTCCTGGGAGAATCTTTGGAGGAATTTTTAAAATAAGTTGTTGCAGAAAGAATCACATACGGAATTTCCGACTTAAGACCTACAGAAATTCTTGGAGGAATCCATGTAGGCATCCCTGGAGGATATCCTTCAGGAACGCTTGTAGGGATTGACGGAGAATCTCTTAAAATACTCCTAAAGGAATCTCTAGAAAAATTCCTGGAGGAATTGCTGGAGGAAACTCTAGAGGCATTTCTGATGGAATCCCTGGATACATTTTTAGGGGAGTCCTTGCAGCAATTCCCATAGGAATCTCCAGAATAATTTCTGAAGAAATTCGTGGAGGAATACCTTGACAAACTCCTGGAGGATTCCCAGGAATAATTCCCGAAGAATCTGCAGATGGAATCCTTGGAGAAATCATGAAGGAATTCTCAGAAGAGTTCGTGGAGGAACTCCTTGGGAAATCCCAGTAGCAGTTTCTGAAGGAATCCCTGCAGGAGTTCCTGAAGAAACCCCAGGAGGAATCCCGGAAGCAATTCCTAAGGGAATCCCTTCCTGAAAGAATTCCAAGAGGAACTCCTTAAAAAGTGTTCCTAGGGGAATCCTTGTAGGAATTTATAAAAAAAAAATCCCTGGAATTGTTCCTGAAAGAAAGGCAGAGAAAATTCCCGGGTGAATCCCTGGAGGAATTCTTGAAGGAAAACCTGGAGGAATTCCTGAAGAAACCTCATGAGGCATCCTAGAAGCAATTCCATAAGGAATTCCTTAGGAAATCCCAGGAAAATTTCTTAACAAATTCCCCGAAAAAAATCTGTGGGAAAAAAAATACGAAGGAATCCATGTCTGCAATATCTTTTTGAAGAATTATTGTTGGAATCTTTGGATGGACTCCCAAAAGAATGTTTTGTACAGTGTTTTAAGGAACTCCTGGATGAATTTTTAATTAATCTCTGGTAAAATTTCCTGTGCGGGTTTCTGGAAGATGTTCCTGCTGAAATAATTCGAATTATTTCAGATTGAACTATTGGTACAATCTCTTGTGAAATTCTTGGAGGAATATATGGAGAAATCCCTGAAGAAATCTCTGGAGGAACACTTGCAGAAATACCTAAAAGAATTTCTGTTGTCATTCCTTTGGGAATCCCTAGAGAAATTCTTGGAGGAATCCTCGAAAAAAGCACTCGAACATTCACTGAAAGAATCTCTATAGATATCCCAGGATAAATTCCCGGAGGAATGTCGGGTGAATCCCATTGAGGAATTCTTGAAAAAAATCTCTGGGGCAATCCATGATGGAATCACTGAAGCAATGGAAAATTCCTGGAGGAATTCGTCGATGCTTGCTTGCAGAAGCATCTGTAAAATTTTCTGGAGGAATTGTGGAAGGAATTCTTGATGCATTTCTTAGAACAAACTCCGAAACAATCTATCGCAACCGGCTCCAGCATATCTGGAAAATTTGGCATGATGTTTTTGTATGCCATCACAAAATTTAGCCATTCAACCAAGTGAAAGTGAAGGGGTTCTATTGGAGAATCTTATTCAAATATTTAGCAGAATTTTCTGTGGTTCTCGAGTAAAAAGGTTTGATAATTGTGAATAAAAACCTTAATTATTAGAATATTTGATTTTATGAGATATTTTTTTCTGGAACTCTGAATTATTGATAATCTTTGAATTGGCTCGATTTAAAAAAAATAAATCTACGGCTACGGCCCCCCTGCCCCCCTCTAGCTACGCCCATGAAACGAACAAAGCTAGCCATGAAAATGTTTGACATTTCCCAGGTCATTTTGACAGACCATGCACATGCACGAAAAAGACGGATCATATATGTATTCTACTTTATCGATCTTGTTGCCGTACTTTTCATGCTCATGTTACATCAATCAAAATGACCTGAGAGTTGTCAGTCATTTTGAGGTTATGTTCGTTGGTGTAATAACGAATTACAAATCGTTTCGATGTAGAAAACATCGAATGGCATTTGTAAACTGGATGAGCGATTTCATACAATGAAACAAAATATATTTTCAGTGTCGTGGCCCTACATTCGATAAAACTTGAACCACCATCCGATACATTTTCAGTGTGGTGGTTTTTCGTGTTTCGTGCCCAGCTAGTCATTTGTGTGACAATTCAAATGACATGGAATATCTTTTCATTTGAAGAGTGCTCTGGTTGACTGAACTCATTTTAAACATGACTAGAAGCAAAAATGACTGACAATATTTGTTGGTTACTGTTCAAATGAATGAACTAAATTTTGGCAACAATGAATCCAGGCGGTTTCAGAGATTTTCTGGAGTGTTCCAGAAGATCTCAAAAAGTTTCAGAAGGGTCAAGAACGTTCCAAAGGGTTTCAAGCGCTTTCAGTAGAGTTTCAAGGGTGTTCCATGAAGTTTCAAGGAGTTTCAAGGGCGTTGCAGGGGATTTGAGGAGATTTCAGAAGCATTACAGGTTTAACATGGTTTCAGAGAGCAGCAGGAGTCTCAGGGACTTGCAAGGGCGTGCAAGGGGATTTCAGGGGCGTTCCTTCAATCCAATGGAAACCCTCCTCAAATTCCCTGGAAAGCCTTGATACACCTCCAATAAATACCTGGAACTCCCATCGTAAGCTTCCTGGGACCCCCGGAAACCCTTCCGAAACCCTTCTGAACCTAAATGTTTCACTTGCGCTTAGAAAAAGTGTCATCAAGCATTTAGTCGCATCGTGCTGAGGAGCGATCAATACCATGATCACAGAGAAACAGACGTCACACTCTACCCGCTCTCCATCGATCACCTTTTTAACGGTGAATTCAACTATTTCTGGAGCTCGATTTGAATAGGTCGTATGTGCTTTTGACGATATAAAATTCAATCAGTTTATTTTAGTCATTGTAGCAATATGGCAGATATTTTGAAGAAAGCCTGTTTTGTGAGGATTCTGCTGTATGTATCAACTTTGCTCAATTTCAACGGTTTTCGCTATAATAAGCGAATCCAACTGATCGAATTTTTAATCGACAAAAGCACATACGACCTATTCAAATCGAGCTCCAGATTTGGTAGTCGGACGATTGGCTACGCGCAGCGTCCAAATTGGTTTTGCTCCTATAGAGGCTTGCATCAAAAACATAACCTCATCGAATTCTCATACGATTTGTAAACATTGCCCTCAAATTTTTTTTGAGGGCAAGGACGGCTTTATGGACCGACGCCGAAGGAAAGAAAGAGAAGGAGACAGTGATGACGTCAACGTGCAAGCGCTCATATGACGTTTGCGCACTACCGCCATCTAGTGGTTGCTCGGCCAAGCACAGCATGAATAGTATTGGGTGATAACGTTTTCGTGACGATGTTTTTAACTGAAATTTGTTCCACGGACGTAGGTCTGTTTCTCTGTGCCATGATCTAGACGATCACTTGATATTATTCTACTACTGTGGAATTATGCACGGTAAACCAAATTAAAACACAGGAAAAAATAAAAAAGCGATCGTTGAAGATCACGGATCTGGCATCAGGCCATAGAGAAACAGACGTAACACTTAGAACAAATTTCATTAAAAAACATCATCACGAAAACATAATCGCCCAATTCTAAATGTACTGTGCTTGGCCGGGCCGCCACTAGATAGCGGTAGTGAGCAAACGTCAAACAGCAGCAAAAACGATACCAGCGCCGTGAATGGTCAATTGATCAACTACCGAATATTTGAATCAACCGTTAAAAAGGTGTTCGATGGAAGGCGAGTGAAGGTCTTGTTTTAGGCGGTACACAAAAATCATCGTCTTATTTTTGCATGATTCGTCGAGAAATGATGTGACTTTTTTTACGCGGTTTTTGGAATTTTGAACTGAGTTTTTTTACGCGGTACGTATCCCCCGCGTAAAAAAAACCTGACTGTATTTCTTGTACTATGATGTCACACTATTAGCTTTCGTGTCAGAAGTTTTTCCTTCTTTTAAAAAATAGACTGTTCTTTCGAGGTTTATGCTTCTATCGTAATCAATTCATTCAAGTAGGATGCCCGTCGTTAGGTTTGAACGCATTGTGTCTACTGACATGTTCGGCCTAACGTACTTCGGCCTAACATTGTTCGGCCTAAAGACCCAGCGCCAGCATCCCTCGGATCTATGTGTATTTTGTAGAAGATACAGCAGAGACCGCAGTTTCTTCTGATATTTATATCAGCCATTATCGCACTACTTTGTTAGTTTCATGCTTGAATTCATCATCTGGAAGCAAACACGATTTCTCACCTGTGTGTCGTTTTTCCTGGAAGAGTGAAAGGAAGGTGAGGTTTTTCGGCTGAAATGCTTTTGTTAGTACGCCATCCTTCTCCGCCAGACGCCGCCGAAAATCGTCCTTAGCACGCGTCGCTCGGGCTCGTGCCCGTGCTTGCTGATCCTCCTCGGGCATAGTCCTGGCCACGTGTCCGTAGAGGACCACCGGTCTTATTAGCGTTTTGTACATGGCACATTTGGTGCAGGGTTAATCTTTTTAGAACGCAGCTTCTTCTGGAGCATCGACTTCCACTGGCGATGCACTTTCGAATATCACGGCTTTTCTGGAGGATTTGCCGTATGATGAAGATCTGGTTCGTTGGCAGCCGGCCTTCGATGAAGCCGGCTTAGTAACTTCCCTCGGTCGTTTTAGGTGACAGACGACGGATATTGATCTGGGATAGCACTTTGGCATTCAAAATGGCGATTGCTCTGAAGTTCTCATATACCAAATGATCGCCTGTTTTACGAATGAGACAAATTACCCCTTTCTTCCACTCCTCCGGTAGCAGTTCTGTGCCCTTCTTGATTAGTTCAACTGCGATACCATCCTTACTAGCTGGTTTGTTGGTTTTGAGCTGATTAATGGCATCCTTAACTTCTCTCATCGTAGGAGTTGGATCATTTACGGCTATGCTGCACTGGCTCTGCTACCGTGGTCTCCCGTGTCTACGTTCTGCACGCCTTTCAGGTGATCATAGAAGTGCTGGTTCCACCTTTCGATCACCAAACGTCCGTCCATCAAGAGGCCCCCGTCCATATCACTGCACTGCATTTCGGCCCGCGACACGGAGCCGTTGCGTAATGCGTTTAATTTCTGGTAGAACTGCCTTGTTTCTTGGGTTCCATTTCTTCATAGGTTTTTTTTTACTTTGAAGGAGACGGGCCTGCTGCTTCCGTTTCTCTTTGTATCGTTCCACATTCTGTCAGGTTTCTTGCTGCAGCATTACCGCCCTCGTTGCGTTTCTTCTCCACCGAAATCGCACTGCACTCCTGATCGAACTAATCGTTCCGTCTACCCCGTTCCACGTACCCGCTGCTGCTCTCGGCTGCGTCGCTGATGGCTGGTTTTACTGTTCTCCAGCAGTCCTCTAGAGGGGCCTCATCGAGCTCGTCCTCGTCTGGCAACGCTGCCTCGAGATTCTGCGCGTATGCTGAAGCAATCTCCAATTGCTTTAGTCACTCTAGAGGTTATACTGTGGCGGCCGTTGGTGCCGTACGTTGTTGATGGCGGAAAGTATTGAGCACAGTTTGACCATCACCAAGTAGTGGTTGGAACCGATGTTAGCGCTACGATAGGTTCTGATGTCAATAATGTCGGAGAACTGCCGGCCGTCAATCAGAACGTGGTCGATTTGCGATTTCGTCTGCTGTGTAACGATAATGGAGGATGTATTGGAAAAAGATGCTACGTGTGACCATGCTCATGTTCTTGGAGTCGTCGATCAGAATCCTCCTCCTTGCTTAGCAGAGTGTTTAGGTCTCCTATGATGATCTTGACGTCGTGACTTGGGCAGCGTTTGTACACGCGTTCAAGTATCGTGTAAAATTCTTTCTTGTGATCATCAGTGCTTCCGAAATATTGTAGAGGAATTATTTTCAAAGATGCTATAGAATAATCAAAAACTTCCGCGAGTAAAGGCCTGAAGATCTGCTAGCATGATTCTGTAATTAACCAATTTCCAAAGGTGTACTAGGTTATCCAAGAAATTTCGCGAGTAAGCGCTTTAAGATATGCAATTAGTATTATGGTTCGTTATTACATTACTCATACGTGCAACATCCTACAAGTCTATAAAAGCAAAGTATTGTTCTGTAAAGAATCAATTACCAAAGATGTTCTAGGTCCTCCAAGAACTTCTGCGAGTAAAGGCCTTAAGATCTACAAGCGACATCAATGAATTTGTTGATACAATTTTGATAAGGTGTAACATCCAATAGGTCCATGGAGCATAGTTCTGTAGAAAGGTAGTTTTCAAAGATGTTGAAGGTCCTCCAAGAACTTTCGTGAGTAAAGACCTGAAAATCTACAAGCGTAGTGCTTGAAGAATAGTTCTGTAAACAAGTAATTTTCAAAAGTGTTCTAGGTCATCCAAAAACTTCCGCGATTCAAGGCCTTCAGATCTTTAAGCGTAATCAATGAGTTAATGTTACATTACTGATGCGGTGTAACATCCTATTGGTCAATGCAGCAATGTGTAAGAAAAATCCACTTCCTGATAGTCTACGACCACCGGAGATCCACCGGGGATGGTGTCTCGATCATTTTTAAGGCTGCTCGCAGCCCGCCTGGGGTGCCGCGAAAAGCTAATGACGTCAATGGGGCTGTCTATAAACTACGTAGACTCTTAGTGAGGGATAGAAGGTCTGACCAAAGTCTACCAAGGTCTATACTATGAAGTAGATGGTACGACTTCAGAACCTAACAGAAAGTATCACGTCTAAAAAGATCTCAAAAATACCGGTAAATCCCAATGCAGTTTTGCTGACTTGCACCAACGAAGCGCAAAATTCTTGCACCCTGGCAAAAACCCAAACAGGTGGAGTCATTCGATCCCGATGGAGAGTCATTAAAATAAAGTTCCATTCTTTGTTGCGAAATTATCAGCCAAGTTGCCGCCGCGCCATACCCATGGCCCGTCCCAATCGACGCGGATGACGATAACGACTCGGCTTGGCGATTGAGCCTAATGAACAGCTAAACCCGCCACCATGCCACGCTTCGCCTCGCCACCGTGGTTCGCGGTGATTAAATTGATGAAAAATAAACCCGTGACCAGATCGTCATCCATCGCACAAATCCACCACTTAGTTTGGATTACGTAAAAATATCTTACCGGGTCATTTGGTGGTCGTGCTGCTGCTGGTATGGTGGTGCTTCCCAGATCATCGCTCCCAGGTGCAGCTTCTTTGGCTCCGGGGGTTGTCCATAAACAACGTAGACTTTATTTTGAAGTTTCTATGGAGGAGTATGGGAAAATGGCCCACGCAATTTATGGGTAGCGCCCATCCATGGGTATCAGACTGATTGGCACAAACTGCCTCATATCGTTGCCGTTCCTCAATTTATGATAATCAGCGTCATTTTATTTTCCAAACGGGTACGCCGCAATGCAATCCAACTGATACACCACAGACAAATAGATGGATCATAAACCCGAGTGAAATGAGAGGCTTACGGCACAGACGTAACACTTGTAAAAAAAATCATTGAAAAACATTGTTATGAAAACGTAATCGCCCAATGCTAGTCGTACTGTGCAATAAGTAGGTGGCGGTTGTGAGCAAACGTGAGAGTGAGATGTCCGTTTGTCTGTAGATTAGTCTTTTTGGTTATGGTTACTGAGTGCGATCACTGAATAGTGTCATTTCAAGAAGTCAGATCTCCTGGATCAAAGTGATATTGTAGCAGAATAAAAGACGAATCAAAGATATTTAATGACTAATATTGGGATATGTCTTCAGACCTGATCGCAATACTTTTTTGTCTTGATCCACACCATCGCAAAAACCAATTTATTCATGAGACATTTAATATTGTTAATCGTATGCAAATGAGCAAATTTTTATGTAAATCTAATAACTCGTCCAACGGGTTAGTCACACGAGCTGCTGAGCTCCATCAGCGTCTCTGCTTCGTTCAACCACGAATATGTCAGAAGAGATTTGGTAGTTCCTTGTACCATGGTTCGGCAGAATTTTGCTCTCTGAGTCCCCAGTCCGAAGACTTCGCGAAAACAAATTGCATCGAGCTCTATGTTTCAAATCAAGCGTCAAATTACCTGGGCCCATAACCTTATATCATTACACCGCGTGCCAAATTCCACATGATATGTAATCCTATTCACAACAAATAAGCCGATAAGTGAGCAATCCAGTCTCAATTGAGCATCGCATCAATGCTCACTTGCGGAAAGAGCTCTATTATCTTTTCTGAATCACTCACTCACTAAACCAAAACCAGGAAGCCGACAGACATCCAATAGGAGTAGCGGCGGCGGCGTAGAAAATAAATAGCCCTCTTCGTCGATTGATATCTCGGCATAATTACCGACCAACGATGCGAAAATATCAGCAAGCACGGGTGGAGCAAGCAAAATAAAATCGCTGGAAATAAAGAGATCAATTCATTATCTCTGTGTTTTCGAGTAGGCTCCGATGAGCGAGTTGGTAGTGGATGATAAGAGGAGCAATATCGCCTCCGCTCTTCAGTCGGCTTAGTTGGATCAGAGTGATCCAAGTTGGCCGCGTGAATGATTGCGCGAAGAGTACCAACGAAGGTACTAGTGCAATGAATGAAGCTTTTTAGTATGTATCAATGTATCTATTGGAAAAGTGACGCTTCTGGTTTATGAATGGTCCCTCCCTCATTGCTACAATGTGGAAGAGAAAGGATGTGTAATTCGAAAAAGATAAAAATAAATAAAGCTTCATTATTCCAAACCACGTTATGCCAAATGACATTATGCTAAATTACTTTATATCAAATAGGGTAAATTCCTCTTAATACTTAGATAGCGGATGTCACTTTCTACCGTCTTACCCCGCTGGTTTGACACGTTTTAATACGACACTTTTTAATTCGTACCCCGCTTATTCGACATATGTCGAATTAAAAAGTGCTCAAATGTCACAGCGATGTACACTGTAAATTCAAAACAGTTTGACATTGCGCTTATACTCGCACCCGCAGCAGCTCCTCTTGCTGCCGCTAATTCCGGAAGTTCTGAGTTGGTCCTATATGACACCCAAACCGCCTGGAGACCAACCGGAATGAACTGAGGATGGCAACAATCATAGAAAGAACGAGCTTTTTACTCGCACCACCGCAATATATGTTAAAATTATGTTTCATAAAAAATCCGGAAATCAAAACATAAAAAAACAAAAATAGAGTTGCCAAAATTCAATGAGTATGTGTAGCCCCCTCGGCTATGTTCAGCGGAATAAGGGGATCTGCAGGGTCGGAATGAGGGGGAACCGGTACATAATTCTCAACGTAACTCACCGATCTGCTTCCAGTGGGAACTTGCTATAAGAGCATATCCATAAGCATGCTTTAGTTAGGTGGCAATCACTAAGCAACTACTTAAGGGTGAGTATGCTCAAAGGCCACCCTGCCAATTCACTTATGCAACAGAACGCAAAGTGAGGTAGGTATGGAGACTCCTTTTGAGTCCGGAACTACGAAACAAATCAACAAAACTAGTAGTGGAGCTTCAACTCTCTGAATGATCCTAAAACAACCGGAGTTTACGTGCACATTGTATATTCTAATAATTTACATTGATTGGGTTGTATATGAGCCCTGGCTTAACCTAGTTTAGTGTGACGTCACATTAGATATGCTACTTGCGGTTTTGGTTTTACGAATGGTGGTGGTGGTGGTAGTGGTGTGGTGCGGCGTAGGAAAACGATGACACACAGGCGTTGTTCGTGGAGTGGGACTGCAACACGGCTAGCAGCTTGCGGCGGCGGACGAATAGGGGTGTTGTACCTATTGTCACCGAGGCTTCCAATGTCCTTGACCGTCCCTTGGCCGGAAATCACTCTCTGACACTGGATGAAGTTTCTGAGGCGGATCGGTAGGCTACGGGGTGGTTGACGGGGCGAAACCAGTGTTTTTGGTGTAACTGGTCGGTTCAAATAGGCCGCTTTGGCAGCTGAGAATCGTTCCTGAACTGGATTACCACTCGAACCACAGGTGTCCTAGGGGTTTGCAGTCGTTCGTCCTAAGGTCTTGCTCGCACGTGACAGAAGCGGTATGTGCAGGTCACTTTCTTCCTTCTGGATACCACTTCGTTCCAAAATGGCCACCTTGGTTGAATAGGAGGGCCACCTGTCCTTTGTTGTCCTCAGGGTGAATGTGAATGGCGTGCTCACCCAGGACAATGCTGCCGATTAAACAAAAGAAAAAGGTCCTTTGTGGACCTACCACACCAATTAGTTTTCCGCCACTTGAGCCACTTTTTCCTCTTCAAACCGCATTTTAGTATTATTTAGGAATTAGTTTTAGTTATGTTTTTAACAATCTTCTTTGTATGAGCATATTCTACCTTTTTCTTGAACAATTATAATTTGCTTCGACGATAGTTGCTGTATCGTTCACAACAATAGGTGTAACTACCCTAGATGGACACAATAGAATTTAGGGCATTTTAACACAATTCGTTTTTAATTATTACAATACTAACCACTTTTACTCTGGACCTACACACACTAACACACTAACTTAAGATTTTTATTTATTTTTGGACTACTAGACCTAGAATTAAGATCAAACAAGTTATTAAAAACTTCACTACTAGATTTATATTACATCATCAACGGACCTAACGAATTTAACACCCGACGCGCACTTACTGCTCGCTTGGACGTTCTGAGCAATTATGAACTGGCGAGAGCTAGCAAGCCAAGCTCGAACTTGAAATTTTCCCCTAAGTTTACGAACAAACCCGATTTTGCCGTATTTGCATATTTATTGCCCTCATGAGTGTCACCGCCCCCTGGCCATGCCTCTGGATTGCTACTTCGGCCGAGTATCTTTTGGCCGGCTATCAAACCGCTGTCAACAGTCGGTTGGCTCGTGAGTGGTGCCATTGGAAGGGAGTGGGATTGGGAGAGTGAGAGAAGTTTTTTTTTTTCTCTTGCGCATTGTGAGCATAGCCCAGGGTCGCATTCAGGCGATGCTGGTCGATAATTGTGATGGAGTCACAAATTAAATTTTGGAACCATCGGTTACATATGATGGTGTAGGGTGACCAGTTTGTCGAATTATAAGTTTACCCCGGTTATTCGACAATAGTCGATGTCGTATTAGCGGGGCAATACGGCATATAAAAGGTTGACATTTCGCCCGCCATACGTACTCATGATTTCGAGCCAAATAAACTTGAGATTTTCATAAAACTCGAGCTCAATGATCTCGGCGTTCATGGATCAATTCCAGTCTGCATCATTTTAAGATTTTTTGCTGTTTTAATCAGTCTATCTTATGAAATTGGTCATAGCAAGCACGATCAACTTTCATAAGGTATTCTTATGGTATCCATAATATTTAGTTATAGCAAAAATTCATAAGTTATATTGATGATTTTCGATTGTTTTTTTCGCTGAGTGGTATCATTCGAATCACTTTCGCCGGAAAACCATGTGCAGACATTATCTGATTTGAAGGCGTATGGCATTATCGAAGGATCCCATGGAATTGATGAACGCATGGTAATTTTGTAAATTGAAAAATTAAAAACAAAGGTATTGTTAGCAAGTCTACGCCTTAAGTCCTGTATAACTGTTCGTGTACATTTCTTATCGGTAGTCTCTCATGACGATTTTTTTTACAATGCACACATTATGGAGACCCGGTTTTTACTTCCCTTTTCGGAGTTAAGAAGATGTGATGTGATATAACGTTTGTTGTGTCCTCAGCTCTATTTAACTTTATACCATAATGTTTCTGTTTGTACACGAGTCACTCCAAAGAAGAACCATCGTCGATCCGAGATCAGCAACGAACGAACGCAGTTACCTATAGGGGAGACTGAGGAGATTTGATCCCTGGGGAGACTTGTTCCCCCCATATTTGCTCGGAATCAAAAATATTTTTCTTCTAGCAATTTTTTTCCAAAACTACTCCTGGACGAATGACTATGTTTTGGCTACAAGTGATTTTGATTGTACATTGCATTATTTTTTAACGGCTGATGGTTTGTTTTCAGTCCTTCAGAAATCTTTTAGGGGATTCCGAAAAATCTCAATAACTTTGTGAAAATTGAACCAAATCGTGTCAAAATTTCACACCACATAGTTTAAATAAAATACTTTCAAACTTATTTATCCAAATAAGGCTGTTGTTAACATATTTTAATCAATTCAGCTCAGTATACACAACAGTGACATGGGGAGACTTGATCCCTCGAGGATTGCACACACATTATACATGTGAAAAATAAAATTCTATTCGGAAGCCCCTATTTACTTGGAATTCTAGTCTATTCAACGATAAAATGTGTAAGATAATTATAACTTTAGTACAAACCAAGAAAAGGGGGATCAAGTCTCCCTATTTTGAAAACACGGCATATTCTTAAACATTTAAGGAACTCTTACAATTTCAAACACTCCATATTCATCGAAAATACAAGAAAACTCGAAAAGAAAATCAATAGGAAGACTCTGGAATTATTTCCCATTTAAATAAACCATGTGCTCAAAGGGGGATCAAGTGTCACCCATTTTTGAAAAATACATCACATGGCATGTCACCATAAAAACACAGTTTTGAAAACTTTAACAATAATTTAAAGGCCTTTTGTTGTGTATTAACTTGCAATAGATGTTTACCTGTCATTTTGTATGGAAATCGGATCTAGTTTTGTGTTTTTTCTTAAAGTTTCAGGTAAATTAAGAAAAAGGGATCAAGTCTCTCCAGTCTCCCCTACCTAGGTAGAAAAAAACCGATCAACAAATTTCGATTCCAAGTTCAATATTTGAACATTGGGAAGCGGTTCGTCGTGATAACCTCCAGTAAACATTCTTATAAGTATACCAACCAATAAAAGCCGATAGGAGCCCGACGATGCGATGAGGCGAAAAGACTTTCGCTAGTTGGAACTTGGAAGTACCAATCAGTCTCTCTTCTGTCTGTCTGGCGCGGCTGATGCGGCGCGGGTTGAAGTGTTTACACATTTGCCTATCTTTATGGCCGCCACTTACGGGATGTTCTACCATCCTACGATGGAATCGGACGAGTGGATGGCCGGTTTGACTGGAAAAACAAGCGTGAGATTCTGTTGTAGAATTGATGGTACAGTATCGCGTCGATTTTGATGGATTTTCAATCAGTCGAAAAGAACAGTACTCATCAACATTTTCATTTATTTAGTATTACATCAAATTCAAGATAAAACTGAATCAACAATATTTCTTCATAATACACAGTTTATGGCTGCCGCTCTCCATCCTCGGTCACGTCCAAGGTTCGCCAAGTCACGCTCCACCTTGTCCGCCTATCGTGCTCTCGCGCTCCACGCCCTCTTGTGTCAACCGGATCAGTCACGAACACCAACTTTGCAGAGTTGTTGTCCGGCATTCTTGTAACATGCCCTGCCCAGCGTATCCTTCCGGCTTTGGCCACCTTCTAGATGCAGGGTTGGCCGTAAAGTTCATCCTTCTCCGCCACACACCGTTCTCCTGCACACCGCCGAAGATTGTCCTTAGCACGCGTCGCTCGAATACTCCGAGTGCTTGCAGGTCCTCCTCGAGCATGGTCCATGTCGCGTGTCCGTAGAGGACCACCGATCTTATTAGCGTTTTGTACATGGTGCATTTGGTGCGTGGATGAATCTTTTTCGACCGCAGTTTCTTCTGGAGCCCGTAGTAGGCCCGACTTCCGCTGATGCATCGCCTCCGAATTTCACGGCTCACGTTGTTGTCAGTCGAAGTAGACGAATTTCTCCACCACCTCGAAAGTATCCCCGTCTATCGTAACATTACTACCCAGACGGTTCCGGTTGTGTTCGGTTCCGCCTACCAGCATGTACTTTGTTTTTGAGGCCTTCAGCACCGGTCCGACTTTTGCTGCTTCGAGTTTCAGGCGGGTGGACAGTTCTGCCACCGTTCCAAATGTTCTGGCGATAATGTCCATGTCGTCCGCAAAGCACACAAATTGACCGGATTTTGTGAAAATCGTTCCCCGGCTGTTGAACCTAGCTCGTCACATTACACCTTCCAGAGCGATGTTGAATAATAGGCATGAGAGTCCATCACCTTGTCGCAGTCTCCGGCGAGATTCGAATGATCAGGATAGTTCACCCGAAACCCTTACGCAGTTTTGCACACCGTCCATCGTTGCTTTGATCAGTCTAGTCAGCTTCCCAGGAAAGCCGTTTTCGTCCATGAGTCTCCATAGCTCTGCGTGGTCGATACTGTTGTATGCCGCCTTGAAGTCGATGAACAGGTGATGCGTTGGGACCTGGTATTCACGGCATTTCTGGAGGATTTGCCGTACGGTGAAGATCTGGTCCGTTGTCGACCGGCCGTCGATGAAGCCGGCTAGATAACTTCCCACGAACTCATTCGTTTTAGGTGACAGACGACGGAAAAATGATCTGGGATAGCACTTTGTAGGCAGCGTTCAAAATAGTGATCGCTCTGAAGTTCTCACATTCCAAATGGTCGCCTTTCTTGTGAATGGGGCAGATTACCACTCCTCCGGTAGCTGTTCGGTTTCCCAGATAGTGACTATCAACCGGTGCAGACAGGTGGCCAACTTTTCTGGGCCCATCTTGATGAGTTTAGCTGCGATACCATCCTTACCAGCTGCTTTGTTGGTTTTGAGCTGGTGAATGGCATCCTTAACTGCCCTCAGCGTGGGAGTTGGTTCATTTCCGTCCTCCGCTGCACTGGCGTCGTCGTTTCCTCCGTTGCCGTGGGCTCCAGTTCCTACGTTCTCCACACCGTTCAGGTGCTGATCGAAGTGCTTCTTCCACCTTTCGATCACCTTACGTCCGTCCGTCTTTATCCCTGCATATTTCGGCTCGCGGCACGAAGCCGTTGCGGGATGCGTTGAGATTCTGATAGAATTTCTGTGTTTCTTGGGAACGGCACAGCAGTTCCATTTCTTCACACTCCACTTCTTCCAGGCGGCGCTTTTTCTCCCGAAAGAGGCGGGTCTCCTGTTTCCGCTTCTGTTTGTAAGGTTCCACGTTCTGTCGAGTCCCTTGCTGCAGCATTACCGCCCTCGCTGCGTTCTTCTCCTCCAAAACCGTTCTGCACTCTTCGTCGAACCATTCGTTCCGTCGATTCCGTTCCACGTACCCGATGGTGCTCTCGGCTGCGTCGTTGATGGCTGCATTACTGTTCTGCAGCAGTCCTCTAGAAGGACCCCACCGAGCTCACCCTCGTCTGGCAACGCGGCCTCGAGACTGTGCGCGTATGCTGAGGCGACATCCGGTTGTTTTAGTCGCTCAAGGTTGTACCGTGGTGGTCGCCGGTACCGTACATTGTTGCTGACGGAGAGTTTTGGGCGCAGTTTGACCATCACCAGATAGTGGTCGGAGACGATGTTGGCGCCACGATAGGTCCTGACGTCGATAATGTCGGAGAAGTGCTATCCGTCAACCAGAACGTGAGATTCCGTCTGCTGTGGTGATCTCCAGGTGTAACGATAAGGGAGGCTGTGCTGGAAAAAGATGCTACGTATGGCCATATTTTTAGAGGCGGCGAAATCAACGAATCGAAGGCCGTTTTCGTTCGTCTATTGGTGGGCGCTGAACTTACCAATCGTCGGTCTGAATTCCTCCTCCTGGCATACCTAAGCGTTCAAATCTCCTATGATGATCTTGACGTCGTGGCTTGGACAGCGATCGTACTCGCGTTCGAGCTGCGCGTAAAATGCGTCCTTGTCATCATCAGTGCTTCCGGAGTGTGGGCTGTGCACGCTTATTATGCTGAAGTTGAAGAATCGGTCCTTGATCCTCAATCTGCACATTCTTTCGTCGATTGGCCACCAACCGATTACGCGCCTCTGCATATAACCCATCACGATGAAAGCTGTTCCCAGCTCGCGTGTGTTGCGTAGCTCTGGTAGATGGTATGATTACCTCTAAACGTTCGCACCATGGATCCTGTCCAACACAGCTCCTGCAGCGCTACGATGCCGAATCCGCGGTACTTCAATAGATCAGCGAGTATGCGGGTGCTCCCAATGAAGTTGAGAGATCGGCAGTTCCACGTACCGAGTTTCCAATCGCAAGTCCTTTTTGTTCGCTGGGATCGTTACCGTTGGTCTCGGTTTGTATTATTCTGTTGCTGATTTCACGTTACAATGGTTTTTACGGCTGGCTCGTAGGGGCGAATATCAACCCGTTTCTTTCCGGAGGACCATAGTACACAGTTGAGCTTAGAGTCCTTGCCCGGCACCCGGTTGTTGATCAGCCGCCCCTAACATGGGGATAAGGCGCTGTTGTGAGCCGCTCCTCCTGGAGTACAGACGCTCAGGTACTCCAGAAGCTTTTCCCTTTCCTGTCAGCCTACGACCTAAGGTCCCACCGCGGTTGGTTACCCGATCTTCCCTAAAGAAGGTTGCAACGCTTGCAGCCCAGCCGGTGCCACGCGTCGGTAGGGATAGGAGTTACTGGACAGAGGCTAGTGATCTCAATGGGATCTGTATTGCGCGAATTACCCAGCCTTTACCGTGCCAAGACCGCTTATAGACTGTTTATAGACGAACATGGAGAGGTACTACCGCTGTCCCAAGAAACAGAGATAGATAAACAACAATTTCTTGAGCTGAAGTTTGCTTAAGATTTGTTTGTTCAACTCTTGTACAGCTAAAATGTTTGTTGGGTGTGTTAAGCCTTACACAAAAAGTTGTTCCTTGGGAGGAGAGAGGAGGTCTTAAATTGAGAAATTTCGCTTTTAGTAATGAACCATTTACTGTGAGTTTCAATGGTGTCAGGCCATTCGGCCGAAGGTAATTAGGCCGAAGGTCCTTAGGCCGAAGGCCATTCGGCCTAGTGACCTTCGGCCTAATGACCCTGCATCGTTTCAATAAAACCCTTATGAAAATCAAACAAAACCAATCAGCAATGGAATTGTTACTTTTGGGTAGCAAACTGCGCCATCGCTCATCATCATCGTTTGTGTACGACCGAATACATTCGAAATACTACCGGCCGGTCTGGAACGGACTGGAAATATGACGAGACGTGTTGTTGTGGAGTGAGTTGAGAAAATAAATATGTGTATATATTTTCTTATCTCGTGTGGCAAAGATTAACACGCCATAATTTCCTCACCGTGATGAAACTTGTATCAGTAAATATGTAAACCGAGAATAATGGCCCCACACTTGGAACTCGGACTAGTCGCCACTAGCTGGATGCTCTCTGATGCTGACTGACTGGTCGAACGAAGCAAGCCATGACACTGTGTGGTTACTTAGCACGGTTGACATTTCGAGTACTTCGGGGTGGGCTCTTCAAATCTTCCATTCAAGATCGAAGATGACGCATGGCCAGCTGTGATTGCAATCAGCTTTGCTGCAATTTCACATAAACACTGCAGTTTTGTTGACACCGAAAATTCACCAGATTGAATCACGTGCGGCTCAGCTCAGGAGGTGGAGATCCCAATCTGCACACAAGGACTCGAGCTTACATATCTCCCCATTCGACACCCTCCTCATTTGCCTCAACCGATCATTATAGCCAGCAACGGTCGATCAGCAGCCTTTGTATGGAAATTGGACCCCTTCGGATTCGAAGGAACCTTGAGCCGCCGGCCGCAGATTTCTATCGAACCCTAATTTCAATATTTTTACCCGTGCCATAGAAACCAACTCACGATCAGTTTCTCAAAAGGACGAAATGGGAAGTTAAGAAACACATAAAATGACAATGGCATAAGTAAAACATGCATGTTTATTTAATTATGTAAAATGTTTTTTTTTTATAAATTACGCGATTTTTTAAGTTTTTCTTTGAAAATAATCGCTGTTTCTCATACTTTTTCTCAAGTGAACTATAAATGTTTTTCAAAGTTCAATATAATTGCCATAAATATACAAAATTCCATTTCAATCGATCCATTGAACCGGATTGAATCGTTTAACAGTTTTAAAATGGCTGTAAGATAATTTAACATTTCACTAGAATCGCTATGACTTCATATACAGCAAGCTATAGTTGATTTTTTTTTTCAAATTTTCCCAGTTTGTTTGCATATTTTAGATAATCGTAGAAATAATGGAGAATTTTCGAAAGAAAAATAGAAAACAAAACTTCTATATCAATTATGCACAATCGAAAACAGATTTGGAAAATAGTTTCAACTAAATAGGAACATTTTTCGAAAATATATCTCCGTTTATGTTTCTTACGTCCATTTCAAAACTTCAACGAGCTCTCTTGGGGTCTTAATATTTTGGCTGACGGAGCCCGATTCGAGGTCTCATGCGCGCGCATAAGTATTATTATCTTCGCATCTGCATCGCCATCGCGGAGAGCTCGATGGATGATTGCTTAAATATGCCGCACTGTTGCGCTGCTACATACACAGACAGTGAGACCCAGAAACCCTCACCGAGCGCGCGGGGGTTTCAGACAGGCAGGCAATCCTTAAAATATATTAAGGCTCGTTTCGTGTTTGGTTTTTTTTTGTGGGTAGAACCCAACTTTGCTACACGATTTCACGGGGGCCCTACCTTCGGTGTATGTTCAATGTTCAATGTTCACGCTCATCATCACCCTTCGCCATTCGCCGCCTTCATCATCATCATCATCATCATCCGAAATCGAGTTTTGATTTGGGTTCGTGAAGGTGAGCCGTAAGCAATAATTACCGTAGGATTTGAATCAATATTTTGATGCAAAAAAGTGTTCATTACATAAAATTACGGTTCAGTTTTGGGGGGCACGGACAAACAGTTATTAATATTGAGGAAATTTCCATTGATCATATGCAATGATTGTATGGCCCTCACATCGTATAAACGTTAACTTTACACTTAAGCTGTTAGTACTCAGGTTCAAATAATTGTCCAGAAAGAAACCAATGCTCAAACATCTTGTTTGACTCGATCGAATTTCCATTGGTGTCAAACTGATGTTGCTTCTTGAGTTCTTTCCTAGTCAAGACTCTGTGTACTTCAGGCCTTAGAAACAACATATTTTCTGCACGTGGATAAATATTTAAACTGCCTAATTATGCAACTCATTACATACATTAATATCTTGAAACATGTTAGCCACTTAATAAACCAATGTGTATATCGTCATAATGTTCAAAGCCTGTATCCGCAATAACCAGGACACAGAAGTACGGCTGTAGCTCTGTAATGAATCGGTTAAATTGGCCAAATAATTTACTGTGAATTTTTTTAGTGTATGTTTATTACTTGTGCCAAATTTCATAAAAATCGATGCATTACTTTTAATTGTGGATGAAAAAGAAACATAGTTCTGTGATGATAATTATGAAATTTCGTAAGCAGTTATGACACTTATAGAGACACATTCTTGCAAAATTTCATCAACTTTGATCAATTGGTTTGAAAGCTGCTGGTGTTGATAGGAATGAGTGTTAGTCGTTAGTGAAAATTTTTCGTGTTTTTCAAGTGCGATGTTTGCCTATTCATAACTTTTGAATTTCTCTGCCAATTTTCATTAAATTTTCACAGAAGGTAGTTGATTATGTGTGTGTACTTTCAATAGTACAAACGATACAATAAAGGGTGCTGACTAATTGCTGTCTGAGGGGCAAAAATCACGTTCAGTCCCAATACATGTTTTGACTATAAAATGGTTGATAGAGAATCGATTTTTTTTTTAAATTTTGCCTTTGCAACAAATGTAGACTGAGAGGTTTGTGTTCAAAATTTTAGCTATTTTCATTTAGATTTATATGGCAATTGAGCTTGAGCTTGATTCACCGTCTGTAGATGCTACTCCAGTATCGCCAGACCAGCTACACTCACACAAGATATCAATGAAATTATCTACCGGGGACTAGCAGACATCTTCAGTGTGTGAGCGTTGGTGATCTTCTATTTTTAGGCGACAATGGCGCCTGCCACGTCAGATTGTAGGTCAATGTGGGGAAGGGGAAGGAAGTGATGATTGCAATCGTTTGTATCGACATCTGACCGAATATACCTCTGTGCCTAAGTGTAGAATGAGCATTTTAGTTAAAATACACATTAATAAAAACAAAAACAAAAAACCCCAGCAAACAAATTGATTCACATAACACTGTCACAACTGTGCTAAGTGAACTCTTACCCGTCCAAAACACATTGTATAAGATGTACCTAATATGCTCTATTCGCACAAATTGGAGGCCATATATTCAAAAGTTCCTGAAGGGATGTGTTCAATCGTGTGATAGATTGTGTTGGTGCAGATTCAAGTGGTGGCTAAAACATGCTAGATAATTCCAACAAAATAGCGGTTCGAGCTACATTTACTGCTTTTCGTCACGAGAAAGTGAAAAATTGTTGCTACAAAGTCAATAATGTGCGTTATTCGACTTTAATTTCTCTATGCGTTTGCTTGTTATCAACATCCCTTCAGAAGTGTCTACCATTTGGTTTTCAGTCGTACCTGCCTGTGCTATAAAATTCTATTGACACAATGACAGAGAACAACCATATAGAAACAACGGATCAAAACAAAACGAATTGCATTCAAACAATGGACGTGGCTGAGTTGTGGAAGGAAATTCACCGTTCGATTACAACCTTCACCGAGAGACTGGAAGCGAAAGTTGAATCGTATGTTGCTGGCCTTGAAGACATTATTGCTTGCGTGGAACAGCGTATCGAGGCTGTTAAGGATGACTACAAGGTTAATTTGAACAACCTCACCGGGGTTGTTACGAGTATTCGTGCTGATCATCATCACAGATTGCAACAGTTTGGTCGAATGGAACGAGCCCTGGACCTAGTTTTTTCGGATGTTCCTTATCAGCGTAATGAGGATCTATATCAAATCTACCGAAGCGTTGCTCGCAGCATCGGTGTCGTCGAGAGGGTGCATCCGATGGTGTACCTGAAGCACCTAAACCGTCAAGTACTGGATCTCCTCCATCCATTCTTTGTCAGTTTCCGTGGATTGAGAGACGAGTTCTTCAACAAATACCTCTATAGCAGATCATTGACACTCCGTCACATCGGTTTCGAGGGCGCTGGGCGCATCTACGTAAATGAAAGTTTAACACCACTCTCCAGACGCATATTGAACGCTGCGAACAAGCTTAGAAAGGAGGGATGTATCTACAGGGTGTCTACGAAAAATGGATTGGTTTCTGTAATTACCCACGAGAAAGCAGATGCCGTCGTAGTAGATAATATTGAACAATGGTTGAGCCTGAAATCAAACCTATCCTAATAGTTATCTCTTTCCTTCATACAAAATTCCATGTTTCATTTCCCTACCTTCCATTGTATCCATCCACTCCTAAAAGTTAAACTGTAATCGCATCACCTTTCCTGGTTTATCTCTTGTTTTCCTTTGATTCCGGTCCTAACAAATCCTTGCTGTCTCCTTCCTGAAAGTCTTGGGGTTGGGATGCTGTTGGGAAATTGTTGCTGTTGCTGCTGCTGTTTTGTACCTTTGGCCGCCTGCTGCTGCTAGTTGCTGTTGTTGCTGCTGATGTGAATGCTGCTGTTATTGTTGGAGTTTCAATCAATTTCTTTTTTTTAAGCCACTTGTCTGCACTATGTGATTCAAAGTTCCTTTGTTAGAAATGCTAGTTGGTATAATTAGATTATGGTTCCTAATAGTTTGTTCTTCTTCATGTTGTGTGGATCTGGTTGAGGTCTCTCGCTTAATCTATCAGATTGTTATTCAAAATGCTGGCTAACGTTAACAATGTCAGTGCTTCCACAAGTACCTTGATTCCCAGAGCAGTTTTGAGGGCTGCTTTAGATTCAAATAATCTAAATATTAGTCATATTAATGTACAGAGTCTGATAGCACGTAGATTTTCTAAATTCAATGAATTAAAAATGAACATATTTGACTGCAATCTCGACATAATCTGTATGACAGAGACTTGGTTGGATGATTCCATCAATAATCGAATGGTTTCTGTAGATCGTTATAAGATTTTTAGAAATGACCGAAACAGGCATGGCTGGGGTGTTTGCATTTATGTTCGTGAAGGCTTATTATGTCGTGTTTTGGATGCATCAGTCAATGATGGTGGTAATGCGCGAAGTACAGAGTTTTTATGTTGCGAAATTAAAAGTGGGAATGATCGTTTTATGCTTGCAGTATATTATCATCCCCCAGATGTAGATTGTTCAAATACGCTGCTGCAACACTTTGATGAGTTTACTGTTAACTATGAATCTACCTTTTTCATGGGAGATTTCAATACTGATTTATTCAAATGCAATAATAGACAAATTCGGCTCAGAGATGTTATATCCGGGATGGCATATGTTTGCATTAACAGTGAACCAACTTTTTTCCACCAAACGGGTTGCTCATTGCTAGATCTTTGCTTGACTGATTCGCCCGATAAGGTTTTGAAATACGATCAAATTTCACTGCCTGGAGTCTCTAACCATGACATGGTATTTGTTTCGTTGAAAATAGGATCACCCAAGGATAAATCTAGTGTTTACTATCGCGATTACTCTAACTTCGACTCTCTAGCTTTACAAAATGCATTCAATTGTATTGATTGGAATGCATATTTTTTGCGAGATGATCCTGATTTTTTGTTAGAGTATCTAAATGATAAGTTACGATTTTTACATGATACATATATACCTATTCGGATTAGAAGACCCAAGTAGAATCCGTGGTTTACTTCTGAAATCGAGCAAGCGATTATTTCACGAAATATAGCATATAAAAATTGGCTGCGAGACAAAACAGTTAATAACAATTTGCAGTACAAAAGGATTCGTATCCGGGTTACTTGTTTGATCAGCAATTCGAAGATTAATTACGAAAAACGTACCGTTAATGTTAATGTGTCGAGCAAACAATTGTGGAACAACATAAAAAAGCTTGGAGTTTCCAAAGATAAAACACCAGGTAATAATTGCAGTGCCACTTCTAATGAGATAAACAACTACTTCTCGTCAAATTTTATCTCCGATAAACAACCCATGCATACTTATTCAACAAATGCGGATGGATTTGTGTTTCATGAAATAGAAAATTTTGAAATTGTGAACGCAGTTTTCGACATCAAGTCTAATGCTGTAGGGCTAGATAACATTTCTATTAAATTTATCAAAATTACAAAAAAGGTATCGCTATATTATTATTAATAGACTTTGCCAAAGCCTTCGACCGCGTATCCCATCGTAAGCTTCTCGATAAATTATCTTCAAAATTTTATTTTTCTAATACTGCTGTATCTTTGATCAAATCTTATCTTAGTGAACGAACACAAACCGTTTTTCACAATATGGAATTTTCAACATTTATAGAAATAAAATCTGGAGTCCCACAAGGATCAATTCTTGGGCCGTTATTATTTTCTCTTTTAATAAATGATCTTCCGTCAGTTTTAGAATATTGTTCAGTCCACCTTTTTGCTGACGATGTTCAAATTTATCTATGCAGTGACATTGATATAAACATGTATGAAATATCGAGAAAAATTAACTCAGATTTACAAAAACTTCTGGAATGGTCTAGAAGAAACCTGCTGATGATTAATCCCAGTAAAACCAAAGCTCTTCTCATCAATAAATCTAGATCTAGCCTTCAACCTCCAGATTTATATTTTGACAACGAAAAATTGCAGTTTGTAGATCAAGCCTTAAATCTAGGAATGATTTTTACATCAAACCTTAGTTGGGATGCTCAAATAAACCAGCAATGTAGAAAAATATACTACGGTTTGAAACAATTAAACTTAACTACTCGACATTTGGACACCCATACAAAAACAAGACTTTTCAAAACTCTTTTATTTCCGCACTTCATATTTTGTGATTTCATTTACAGCAATGCTTCTATGGCTGCAATGAATAAAATGCGTTTAGCTCTAAATGCTTGTGTGCGATACGTTCATCGCCTTCCTAAATTTTCTAGAGATTCTCATTTACACGAGACGTTGCTTGGATGTTCGTTCATGCAATTCTTTGAATACAGATTATGTTTAAATTTATATAAGATTATAAAGTCTAGAACACCTCACTATCTTTTTATAAAAATAACTCGAATGCGACAACCTCGCACTATGAGCCTAAGTATACCTCTTCATAATTCTGCATACTACGGGCATTCATTCTTTGTTCGAAGCATTGTACTTTGGAACGCGCTGCCAGTTAATGTCAAGTTATCCTCCTCTATAATTGGGTTTAAGCGAGACCTTCTTCATAGATTCAGCAACATGAATTAGTTAACATGAATTAGTTAAGATAGGTTAAGATGAATTATGGAACCTTCAGGAACATATTATAGTAAGTAAAAAATGATTTTGTATTCTCATTGAAATCAATTTGCGACATTTAAAAAGACTTTTTGTAATTACGTTGCTTATTGCCTTACTTTTCACGCGCGGTTGCAACGATAAAACGGCCTACTTTTCTCCACTAAAACAAAAGTGCCGAAAAGTATTACTTTTCGGCACTCTTAAAAGTGCTGAAAAGTAACACTTTTCGGCACTTTTATCAGCACATACATTTTGCTCACTACCGCGTTTTCCGTAGATACAGCTGTTGCTCCTACATCCAATTAGCAGCTCGAATCCAAATCAGGACTATTCACGTTCCGATTCGGGCCGCTGATCAAGTGCAGAAGCAGCAGCAGAAGCTCCTTCTCATGTTGCTGATTGACGACGACGACGAAGACGGGAACTTGAAAATTTGTGACACCTTCTACACCACAGCCTACCTGATCGAACAAAAACCTGCGTCGGTGCGCATGGATGCTTCCACGTGGTTCCTCCTGATTTCATGTATGTGTAGCTAGATAGATTATCCGGAACGGGAATTTTTTCGTAATTACAAAAAATGTTGTATGCAACTCGTTGCAAAACTCGATTTTTTCAACACTCGTCGTATTTATCCAACTCGGCAAGCCTCGTTGGATAAATGTACAACTCGTGCTGAAAAAATCATCATTTTGCAACTTGTTGCATAAATAACTATTGTCTTACGTCGCAACAGTTATTATAAATGAATAAATATACGTACATTTTGAGAAAACCACTTTGAGTTGTACAATTTCAGGCGAATTAATTTGGCATGTAATATAACTTCCTTTTATAACTTTGCTTGATAATATATACGATTTAATTTCCACATGTTCAAATAATAAAAAAAAAATTCAAGCCTCGATTCCCCTACATCAAGCTCATTTATCAGATACCCTACCACTGTGACAACCACTGACTGTTGTAGGACGTGGAAAATAAGCAATTATAAATAATTAAAAGGCTGGTCTAAATGGCTACAAGTACCTGTATTGGGTGACAAAATTGTGCATTCAAACCAAGTCAACAAATTGGTTAACGTTACTCTGTCGCAACTCAGTTTATTATTATTATTATTATACTTATTATTCAACATATTTATTCGTTCAAAAAGGATTTTTTTTAAATGCACAATATCAGTTTAATATATACTATTCTAGGTGAATTCATTCGGCGTATTATATAATTTCAAATGTAACTTGGTTTGAGCCTTTAAACGATTTCGTTTTCACAAACAATAAAATAACAATCCTCGAAAGCAAGAGCAATACTTGTTGAGTCTGAATAGTCAAAAACATAAGTTGCACTAAGTCTGTATTGAGGCTGAAGAAGCGATGTGGCATTCACGAAAACATGCTTGGGTCAGCAGTCAAAAATTATTTGATTAAAGGTTGGACAACAGACGATTAATTCTGCATGTTGGTGTATGTTTCAAAGCTGATGAATAATATTCTATTCAACTTGATATTTAGCCATCTATGTATTCCCAACTAACAATCACTCATTTAACAGGCACCATTATGACGAATTAATTCAGCATAATGTTGAATAACATTTGAATTATTTTCACGTACAACCTATGTTCAGGTTTTGTTCACACAAATTTGGAGAAGTTATAAAGCCCTGGGCTTGGATTATATCTTCCAGGAAGCTTTGATTTCAGGCATGTAGTCGATGTGCTTTGCAGTAATGATTGGAATAGCTGAATGTATAATCAATGGCAAACAATTCTGTAAAAATCAGACCTTCAAGTCATCTGATATTGTTATACTGATCATAATGCTGCATAGTATATCGAACATTTGTCGAAGTCATTTATGTGCCGGGAAAATATAATTCCAAGTTGGTGAGAATATTACAAACTGAGGGAGGGTAATAGGCCCAGTCAGACCCCTGAATGGGCAATGTGGGTTAGTGTATCCCAAGCAACACACATGTTATAATAGAGTTACGACAGCGCAAGTTTTGGTTGTATAGAAGTTTATTTTACGTAATTCTAACATTGTGTTGAAATAACGTAAAATAAACTTCTATACAACCAAAACTTGCGCTGTCGTAACATTTATATAACATGTGTGTTACTTGGGATGGGAATGCCATTGAAGGTTTGTAATATTCTCCGAGGCTTTCGAAATCCAACAGGGCGCGTCCCCGGGTTGCGGATAGGGGGAAAAGGGAGATTTTTCGCATTTATACTGTAGTCAGCCAATGTGGTATTATCTCCTATGGTGTTGTAGTGCGAATGAATGATCTCATTCTATGGGAATTCGAACCTTGTAATGTACTGTTTATTAACTCCAATTTTCTAAGCTTGACAAGGTTTTGAAGACAAACATGTGATGAGAGAATTGCCTAATAGGAAAGTCACATCAGCAAAGCTTTTACATATGCAAATGCTATCCATGGGGTCATGTCTAGCATTTAATATGTATGGCAATGACTGGTTCTTACCTAGCAGGGGTACTACAAGACCACGCGGACAATTCGATTAAAGGCTTGATTTGGGATAATACATTTTCCAGAACTGAAGGGACATTTTTTCCGGGGTGACTGGCGAGTCGGAGAGGGGAGAAGTTTCCGTTTGTTATAATTGACAAAATAAACAATCGGACGCTTTTTCTTTCTTTGACTTGCTTGGTATTTTGTGGATTATTGTTTTTTGGTTTTGGAAGGTATGCGATTCACTATTAAACCTTAAAATTTATTTTGCATCTGAATAGCATTGATATTGTCAAGTCTGTACCAACACCCTAATCCCACACCAAAATACCCTTTTCCTATCCCATGGCGTTTATGTGGTCAGCAAAGGCTATTCAGCCATTACCCCTCCTTATCATCGGCTTTGGACTGACTTGCGCTCTCATTGCCCCACCAAATGCTGCAAAATGAAAATGAAAATGAAATGAAATTTGGAGAAGTTATAAAGCATAATGTTGTGCACCAACTTAATTTTTTGATGTTCAAAGCGTTTTACAAATGTACAAGAAAGTTGATATTCAGCTCTGGCAAAAATGACTGAAAATAAATAAAATGCAAAAATGTTGATCTCTCACGAGAGTAATTATTTGCTTTCATGTTGAGAACATCTATTATGAAATAAGAATTACATATAAAATTACCTAAATCCGGATTAGAACTCGAGACCTGTCGATTGCCAGCCGCATGCCTTCCTATCTGCGCCACCCTAGAGATGGTGAGATGCAGCACCCAAAGCAAAACATAATCTTCCCATGACTCAATAATGATCACTCCTGAACTTGTGTTCAGCAGTGGTGAATTAGCACAGCACGTGGTAGTCAACTGAACAACGCCTTATACTTGAACAGCTGTTCAGCCCAAAACACGTGTTTTCCATTCTGATTTGGCTGTCAGTATTTTTATCGCACGGTTAGAAAACCTTTATCGAATGCGGCCAAAAAGTGTTGGTCCTTATTGAAGATATTGTTTCCAGACGAACTAATTGCGATATGAATATGTTTTTATTTTTAGTATTAAATATCGATCTTTAAAAATGTATGACAATATGTGGTGCGGTATGGTCTTGGACATGGTGCATTCACAGCATCTTTTCAGGTAATCTACTCATGCTCAGTCGAAGATCCGTTAAGCATTTTTTTTTTATTTTCGATTTTGTCATGGAATCTTGATATGTATTATGTTCAATAAATAGTGCATAAGGATGTTTAGGGATACTTGAAATTTGTGAATGCTGTTTGGTTATTTAGGTGACTGTGGGAACAATATTCAGCACTGAAATGTCAAATGCATCGATCCAAGCGTTTCGAACAATCAAACTGCTGCGGAAGAGAAAAAAATATAATAATCAAGGTACAAGATATCTTGTTACAGACTAATAATAATAAAAAATGCCTCATTTTTACGTTGATTGCGTCTCTTGATACTCAATTTTAAACTACATAATTCTATTCTGTTTTATTTTATGTGATTCGTTTAAAATTGTGGTTCTTTAATAATTTGGTTGTCTAAACAGTTTTAGCCATGATTTACCCCATAATCCGAACAAAGTTCTGAGTCAAAGTATGACTGGCTGAAGGCGTTTATATGACAAGTGAAAAGCACATTGTTCAAGAGCATATGCTTATCGATACATCAGCTTAATAAGATGCAGACAAATGTTTTGTTAAACTCTTTTGTTAAAGAATCAATACTTGTCGAATAAAGGCCCATATAGCCGAGGCGGTAAACGCACGGATATTCAGCATGACCATGCTGAGGGTGACGGGTTCGATTCCCGGTCGGTCCAGGATCTTTTCGTAAAGGAAATTTCCTTGACTTCCTTGGGCATAGAGTATCTTCGTGCCTGCCACACGATATACACATGCAAAATGGTCATTGGCAGAGGAAGCTCTCAGTTAAAAACTGTGGAAGTGCTCATTGAACACTAAGCTGAGAAGCAGGCTTTGTCCCAGTGAGGACGTTACGCCAAGAAGAAGAAGAAGAAGAAGAAGAAGAAGAACTTGTCGAATAAATTTCTTGTTAAACTTTTGAAAAGTGTTTTAATTTATCATTGTTGATACCGATGAGGAAAGTCGAACATTGACTATTTTCTCAATTGAAAAATCATTTAAACAGTTATGTGTTGAGCATAATTTTAGTTCAGCTATCATTACCATTATTAAGCAACAATTCAGCAAGCTTGCTTGTTTGTGACTTGCAATTGTTAGTTGGGTTGCTGATTAAAGAGGTTGGACAAGCTATAGGGCACTGCACAAAATTCTCTCCTTCTCTTTCACTCTAACAGAAATTTTGTAAACAACAAGGCCAAGAAACATCAAAATCCCATACAAAATCAAAACAATGCAGTGCCCTATACTTCAGACCAATATTCAGCTGTCATTATGTTCAGTCATTGACACCATTAACCATGATGACACAGAACAGATGTGTATCTTCGAACAAATTTAAAGTTTCGAGGTGGAAGTCGTAAAATTCTCACTTGGAAAACTAGATTGGAATGAATTTCCTTGGAGAAATTAAAAATCATCAAAGCGTGCCTCGCTCCTGGCCTATGCTCGCTGTACAAAAAAGCTTGCTTTCCACCACCAGGTTCGCTAGTGTCCAGCCAACAAACGAGCGGCTCTTTTCGTGAAGAAGATTCACCCCCGTGATGATGATCAACCTGGGCTTGTTAGGGAAATATCTGTAAGTAAAAAGAACACTTTTTACTTACCATTAACCAGTTATTGTTCAGCTTATACTCTCACTGTTCAGCATTCATTGTTACTTGGGCATCTGTTGGATCTTGGGGGTGATACACAAATTATGTCACGCAAAAATCGACCTTTTTCAACCCCCCCTACCCCCTATGTCACACTATTTGTATGGGACCTCATCATTTTTTGTATGGGTCGTCACGTTCTGCAAACCCCCCCCCCCCCTCCACCTGAAGGCGTGACGTAATTTGTGCATGACCCCTTGCAGATGTCCTTGCAATAACAGAGGAGCAACCGCGGGCGGTCAACCAATCTCATACTCAGGACGCTATCCCTGTCACAATGCGAATTAAGGGGCTGTCCATTAATTACGTATAGTTTTATGAGGGGAGAGAGGCTTTGAGAAATCTTACGCATCATACAAAAGTATTTAGGTTTCCATACAAAAAATCTTTCAGGGGGGGTGTGGTGGTGTCGAAAAATCGATAAAATTCCCTTTCGTAATTAATGGACAGCCCCTAACTGGATCCTTGTTCACCCAAAATTCATACGCAGTTTTACATACCGTCCATCTTTGCTTTCATCAGTCTGCTAAGCTTCCCAGGAAAGTTGTTCTCATCGCGATATTATGAATATGATATGACCTTATGATATTAAAGCGTTTAAACGGTTTTGATGTATTTTAAGTACTAAACAGTTAGATGCATTGAATAGTTAGGAAATTGCTTATAGATCGCTCATGGCCGCTTACATTCATTCTGTCCAATCCTAGGTCCAATCGATGCCACTTCGCGGTGCCTTCGCGAAAACACCAAGCATGCTTCGATTGCAATTTTTATGACCCCATCAAATAGTGGGTACGCCTGATGTCTGTCCGCTGAGCCGCCTGCCGGTCCTGTCAGTTGAGTTGAATGATGATGAATGAATGAATCCATTATTGATTGTTGGCTGGTGTGTGCTTTTGGGCTCGGCTCGGAGCCGTGTCTGTCAGCAGACATTCTGAACACAAGTTTGCATGAGTTTTAGTATGATATATGCTGTATATTCCATACTGTTCAGTTCTTCTCGTCTTCTTGCCGATTGGTGGTGACCCGGCCTAACTACAACTAGCGTCTATTGTGTTCTGCTCGAATTGTATTGGTTGGTAGCAAGCAGTTGGCAATATGCTGCGTCGTGGTACTCGTTCGTAAGGTTGGCAATGCAAGTGAGGTGTTGCAAAGCCATTAAAACACTCGTGCAGAAAAAAAAAACGCCGCTGCTCAGCAGTCAGCAACCGTGCGCAGTCGTTTTTTATTGTGTCAATTATGAGCCAATAAAGCGATCAATTAGGTGCTCCTAATGAAGGTAAAATTGGCCATAGAATTTCACTTTTGAGGTTAGACGAGCGCGCGATGTTTGGTTGTTGGTTGCGCGCTCGCGCTCGAAGGAAATTGCAGTCTGCTGGTGCTGACTGACTGCAGGCCAAAACAGCAACGAGAAGCAACCGCACAACAACAACGCACAGCACGCTGCAAATTGTGCAATGGAACGTGCTGCGCTGCGCGATGGATTCTGATCGCAGTAGGTGAAGCACTTAGACCACTGCACGAGCTCGACAAATAATAACAACGCGCTGTCTGATTCATCGATTGATAGGTTTGGGCTGACGATCAACTGACAAAGAATTAGTAGACGCAAAATGGTAATTGTAGATTCAGTATGCTACAATCTAAATACATACGTACAAATCTTTGATAATTTAACGCATATTTATGAGTAAGGTGGTCACAGTACAGTGGCTATGCAGTGTGCTTCCTAATATCCACATTTAAAGTGTGATAAATTCCTAGATCAACGGAAGTTGTTGCTGTTCCAGGAAATTTGTTATTATGATATGTTTTATTTGTCGCTTGATGTTGAATATAAATTTGCTGCTTACGAAAATTTTGGAGCTCGATACAGATTTATTGAATATAACGGGAAGATGAAATAGATTATAGAAAAGGGAACAGCATGGAATGAACTCACCAGATAATCATATTCAGCTGGTCGAAATGTGACAGTGACAGTGCCAGCGGTACTTTGGCAAGAACCACAAGAGTGTCTAATTGACAACGTACCAGATCTTTTCCGTAAAACATGCCTTTGACCAGAACACTCCCTTTCTCCCAAGAAGTCTACGTAGTTCATGGACAGGTTCCTTAAGAAAAATATGCAGAATGTATAAAACAAACAAATTCGCTTGTCGTCGATTTTTGTATAAATACCTAGGCTAGCAAAGTACGGAGGTAAATAGTTGGAGATTTCTGTAGGGTTATATCACACGCCTAATCCCAAACCAGGCAGCAGACCACCACACGGTTCAGTCGGTTCAACTCCGACGTCGCGACGACGGATTAATCTGCACGCATGTGCGCGCTTAGATCGCCGAGCCGCGTCTCGTGGAATGGCCAACACAGTCAATAGTAGGCCATGCAAACGCGCAGCTCTGAATCCCAAGCCTACTGCGCGCGCATGCATGTAGCAGCCGGGCACATAACTAAACGACACGCGGTTTACGCGATGATGGTTGCCCTGGAGACATAAACTCTGTAATTGTAAGGCCATAAAAAATACTTAATGTAATACCTTGAACGCGTCGCAGCAGTCAGCCAGCCGGGCAGGTCGGCTACGGCGACGCTGGGGCTTGCATAACCACGTGGACTGGCTCAGGCGCATAAGGGCTGTATCGAAAGTAGGTGGACCATACATATATGGGGCAACTTGAAAAATAGAGAACGAAGGCTGTAAGATATAAATGATTCCGAACAATGGCAGTCATCTGACTAAAATGTTATTAAGATATGGATAAATCCATGATGAAGATTTATAAAATTAAACATCTAGATACATTTGGAAAGCACAATATTAACTATAGTTACAAAACATTTCAAAAAAGGTATGAACTTATTAACCTAGAAATGGAACGATTCACCATCTCTCTTCGGTACAGTCCTTCTCGTGGGTCCGTCCGTTTTGGTTTTGACGGGCTGTTGATGGGCCCTTTCGAAGGTATCTCATCGCACAGTGCCTACGCACATGTGGCAGTTACGTTTCATCATGTTGTACGCGTATCGTTATGGACAGAATTTATTGCAATAGTAGATGGTTGTCTTCACCCCTTCCTTACCCTAATAATGGTATGGCGAGAACCGTATTCTCACTTTTGGTTTCATTGAGATGCTTAATTCACAGCCAGTCAACTGATTGACCAGTACGTACGTGCCCCGGCGACCGATTGAGTTTATAGCGGACGACGACTCCGATGAGACGATGAGAATACAACAACCGTTCATCGAATGTGATGACGGTGATTGCGTGAGCGTCCTCGGTGACCATCTACTACCAACCCTCCCTCAATGAGTGTCTATTGGCCCCGTATAAGCAGATATTCGTATATAGGCTTCAAATAGTAGGCGAGCGCTTTGTGCGTTGTCACGACTACCGGTATCTAAGGTACGAAGCGGCCGATAAAAATGCTCTAGCGCTTAAAGTTTTTTTCCAGCCTACTCAGCTTGGACTTTACGGATGAATCGGACGATGATTATGGTGATGAGTTTGACCGCCATTGCCATATGTCATAATCCACACGCAATGAAATTTTATGAGTTGCGCGCTGTGGTTAATGGGTAAGCATTATTATTCTGGACAGAAAAGATTTAATTTTTTTTTACCAACTCTGCATACCAGAGGCAACGTTACAGTAAATCCTTGCCTTGGAGATGCATCGACCTTGGACTAAAATTCACTTTACTGCCGTTTTACACTTAATTGCCCTATGTTGTATGGGTATCTGTAGGTCGGCTCCAGAGGCACGTTCTCCTCCATTAGGAAAATTTGTGTTGTATGGGAATCTCTATCTACATGGGGCAATTATGCAGTGAATGGCAGATTACTAACCTTCATTATCATATGGATTTGTTTGGTAGTAATGCTTTTAGTTATACTTTCATTTTCAGAGACTTCCAAGGAGTTTCAAGGTGGTTTCAGAGGTGTGCAGGAGGTCATTTCTAGGTATTTCGGAGGGTTTCAAGGTATTTAGAATCCGTTTCCGAAGGTTGCAGGATGCTCTTAAGGAGGTTCTAGGGTTGTTTCAGGGGAGTTTAAAGACATTGCAAGCCGTTTAACCCTTAAACCCGGGTACCCAGCGCCCATTAAAAAAGCACGGTGTAGAAGAAAGCAAAAAGTTTGTCGGACACATAACGGTTAATGGGATCTTCTTATGAGTTTTAAGGCATTACAAGGCGGTTTTGAGAATTTCATGACGTTTCTTGGAAATTTCGATGTAGTTTCCGAAGGTTTCAGGAACTTTTCAAGGAGGTATTATGGAGGGTTTAGCGGGGTAACAAGGCGTCCGAAAGCGGGAACCCACGTCCCTGAAACCCCGTGTAACGCCCCTAAGGCCACCTGGACGGCTCCAGAATGCCCCTGAAATCCATTACGGTGCTTCTGAAACCCCTGGAACACTTTTGGAACCCCCTGAAACCCAATGGAACGATCATGCAGCCCTTTGAAATTGCCTAGAGCGTATTTTAACCTTCCGTTAATCGCGCTGTTGTACTTTGTACAACACATGAGAATTATCGATTATTACTTTGAAACCATTTTTTCTATCGATGTCAAACCCGAATGTATTCTACAGGAAACTTATTTGGAATATTATAAGACCTTTTTTGAAAACAGTATAACTCACTATAATGCGGAAATTTGAAAATCGCATTATGAAGGAAGTACTATATATAAAATAAGATAGACAATTGAATGTGAATTAGTGTATTTCAAAATCTAAATGATCTAGAAATATGGTGTCTTCGGCAAAGTTACTTGGGATATCAAGGGCCTACGTGAGGTGACCTGAGTAATTCAGATTTCAACCGATAGGTGGCGCTAGTGAGCATGTGATTTTTATATCCCATATAACTCAGGATCCTGAGTACTTAGAAAGATGATGTCTTTGGCAAAGTTGTTTGGTTGGTTAAACACTAACTGATGGAGAGCCGTATGGTTTGAAACTCCACATCTACGTGGCGCTAGTGGGCATTGAAATTTTATAACTCATACATCTCATGACCCTGATTACTTAGAAAGATGGTGTCTTCTGCAAAGTTGTTTAGTAGATCAAACACTAACTGATGAAGACAAGTATGATGTGGAATTCCACATCCAGGTGGCGCTAGTGAGTACTCAAATATTATAACTCATATATCTCGAGATCCTGATTACTTAGAAAGATGATGTCTTCAGCAAAGTTGTTTAGTAGATCGAACACTAACTGATGGAGAGTCGTATGATTTGAAACTCCACATCTAGGTGGCGCTAGAGGGTATTCAAACTTTATAACTCATATGTCTCAGGACCCTGATTACTTAGAATGATGGTGTCTTCTGCAATGTTGTTTAGTAGATCAAACACTAACTGATGAAGACAAATATGACGTGCAATTTCGCATCCAGGTGGCGCTAGTGAGCATTCCAATTTTATACCTCATATATCTCAAGATCCTGATTACTTAGAAAGATGATGTCTTCGACATTGTTGTTTGATGGATAAAGAGCTTACAGTTGCTGACGAGATTCCACTACAAGATGTCGCAACACATTAATTTGCTAAAATATGCAAACGGATGCTTTTTTAATGTTTTCAACAAGCTGTGTTTTTTTCTGTCAACAATATTTCAACAGAATTGAATGTATTTAAAAGCCCAATAGAAGAGTTAACATTCCGTTCATTCCACTGTTGTTCTTTGTACAACACATGAGAATCATCTGTTATTACTTTGTAATAAATGTTTCTATTGATGGTAAATCCAAATGTATTCTTCAAAGAAGCTTATTTTGAATAGTACAGCACCTTTGAAAACAACGTTACATCCTAAAATGCGGAAAAAAATCATAAATCGCATTATGAAAAATCATAAATCGCATTATGAAGAGACATTATATATCCGTATCCTGATGACTCTATGTTGATGTCAATAGCGAAGTTGTTTTATAAATCATGAGCTTATAGATGATGGTGGGTTTTATTTAAAATTCCAAAAAAGGGTGGCGCTAGTTAGCGTGAATCTTATATCTCATATGTCTCAGGATACTGACGATTTAGAAACATGGTGTCTTCGGAAAAGTTGTTGGGTAGGTCAAAAGCTTACGGATGAGGTATCTTCTCCTCCATTTGGCCTTTGATCTACCAAACAACTTTGCCGAAGACACCATCTTTCTCAGTAAAGTGGAGCTTCGTGGCCGTTTGGTTAAGCCTGGAGCACATAGCGTCCGTTCCGTCGAGGTTTGCGTTTTTTTGACAGTTTTCCCATGGGAAATGTGTCAAACTACTGTCACGCAAACGCAAACGTATGCATTGTGTGGGGCACTTTAGCGTTACCAAGCGTGTAACCGCACCATGCTATCCACTGGTGCATGTAATGTATGTCGTATCCATGGTCTAGTGTTAAGTTCTGTTCAGACTGTACAACCTCTGGCTGAAGACGGTGTCTCGTGCCTTTTTAATCGGGATTCTGATCTATATGAGATTAAAAATTTACTTGCTCACTAGCGCATCCTAGTGGTGGCATTTGTAATCAAACTGGCACTCATCTATAAGCCCTTGATATAGCAAACATCTTTGCCGTAGACACTATCTTTCTAAGTAATAAGGGTCCAGAGATACATAATATGTAATATTTACGAGCTCACTAGCGCCGCCAAGTGGTGAAATTTCAAATTAAACTGCGAATCATCCGTAAGTCCTTGATCTACCACACAACTTTGTCAAAGACACCATCTTTCTAAGTAATCAGGATCCCGAGATACATAGGATATAAAGTTTATTTGCTCACTAGCGCCGCCTAGTGGTGGAATATCCAATTAAACGACCAATAATATGTAAGCCGTTGACCTACCAAACAACTTTGCCGAAGACACCATCTTTCTAAGACATCAGGATCCTGATATATAAGATATAATATGATATTGCTCACTAGCGTCGCCTAGTGGACGTATTACGAATCAACTTTGTCAGCATCAAGTAGCCCATGAAATTTACAAAAACTTTGCCAAAGACAGTCCTCCTCTAAACAATCAGGATCCTTAGATATTTCAGAATGTATGGGTGTTGTACAAAGTACAACGCGCGACTGCTCGCGTTACAAAAATTGGCGCGAGTACTGAAAGGTTAACGCTTTGAAGCCCCTAGAACATTCTTGGAACGCTCCTGCAACCTACTGGAACCCCCCGAAACCGCATGAAACACCCTATTATGTACCTAAAATCTCCTGAAATACTCCTGAGACACCTCTGGAATCCCCTGGAACCTCCCTGATAATCCTTGAAGCTCCCTGAAATGCCCTTGAAGGACTTGAAATCCTCTGGTAAGTCCCTGAACCCCGTGCAATACCCCTAGAACGCCTCAGTAACCCTCAGTAAGCCCTTGAAACTTTTTGAAACTCCCGGAGATACCCTGGGACAATCTTGAAGCGTCCTAAAAGCCCTGGAACATCCCGAGAACGCTCTGAAACTTCCTGGAATGCTCCTGAAATCCCCTGGAAAGCCTCTGCATTACTCTGAAACTCCATGAAACACCCTTGAAACGCCCCTGCTGGAAAACCTCTGAAACGCCTTTGCAATCCACTGAAGCCCCCTAGCACACCGCTGAAACACTCCTGAAATATATTAGAACCCCCTGAAACCGCCAACAGTTTGCGAATTAAACACATGCATGCGAGTTGTAACATTTTGTCTGAAACTATGTGACCCAGGATATAAAATCATAACTTAGGATATCCTGAAAAACTTGGTGGAAGACTGCAAAGCAATCGGATGCTTCTACAAAGTCGATTTTTTGGAACAAAGCTTTTTCGATTCCTTTTAGCGTCAAAAACAAAATTTGGGAGCAATTGGTTGCATTCCCGTATTCCGCATCGCAATTGAAATTTGTATGGAATTTAGTATGAAAAAACGCACTTTTTTGTAAATATTTTTCTCATAAATTGTTTTTTTTTGTCTAAAACGATCTAACTCAGAGCGTTAATGATTAATCATAAATTTTATCATGATTAATGATTGATGATTAAGATTAATCAAAAATCATCAATCATAATCACAAAAAAAAGTTTAATCATTAAGGTGAATATATAACGAAGCCACACCTCGAATTTTCAAGAGCACAAATCTGAGGAACCAAAAGTCGGATTGTGCTGAAAAGTTGATCGATTGGTGACCCGCTGGTGGTGACCAATCGATCAACTTTGCAGCGCAGACCGACCATCGGTTCTTCAGATTTGTGCCTCTGAAAGTTTGAAGTTTGGCTTCGTTATATATTCACCTTAATCATTAATCTTAATCACGTTGCTTTCGCAATTTAATCGTTAATCAGTTATCAAAATCATAAGATTTCAATCATTAATCATTCATCATAAAAATGATTCACCATATAATATATGATCCAATTTGAATTAGTTTATATGCTGTTCTAAAAACTACAACCTCTTTTATGTAGGTTATTTCAATGCAAATTCAGTTTATGCATCTTTTTTATGCCCTGCAATATCTATATATATAAAAATGCAGTGGCATTTTTCCACGATTCTCGGAAAAATTCTTGGAATTACTCCAGATGAAAAAAATCTGGGGGAATTTCGTAAAGAAATTCTTTGCTTGAATGCTGAAGACATTTGAACAGAAACTGGCAGAATTGTTTTGCTTATGGCAGTTTTTTGATAAGGGTTCATAAAACTCCTATATTTGCTGTCAAAAATTGTGGAAGAATTTCCATTAGACTGGTTTAGTAATACTCTGCTGAAAGTCATAGAATAAATCCAAGAGATTCCAAGAAGATTTTGACAACGAGTTTGTCTGAAGTTAAGAACAATTCAGAAGATTGTCAGAAATTATCCTTGAAATCCCTTCTAATGTTTTCTGGAAAAAATATTGCTTCCAGAATTTTTAATATAGAACTTCGATATCTAGAATAGCCATAACTTGCGAACGGGTGGTCCGATATGGGTCGTCTAAGTTTTGTTCTGTTAGTTTTCACCCAAGGAAGGTTTATGAGGCCTAAAACATGGGAAAATTGAGAGTTTTTGAAAATCGGGTTTTCATCCATTTTGAACGGGAACTTAGGCGCTTGGCTAGGGACTTGAAACGTCGAAAAACGCAGTAGGCAAGACAAAGTTTGCCGGGTACAGCTAGTTGTGTATAAAAATGTAATAATGACGGTAACTATGGCAACGGCGGCTAGGGGGCGTTTATCGGGACGAGCAAAGGTTGATTGCAGGGGGTTAAAAGGGGTTTCAGCAGGGTACCAAGAGATAGCAGGAGTGTTTCAAGGAGCTACCAGGAGATATCAGGAGCGTTTAAGGAGGTTTTAGGGTCTCCTCAGGGGGCTTCAGGGATTCTAGGAGGTCTCAGGAGTGCTTCAGGTGGCCTGCTTAGAGGGATCTAGGGGAGTTCTAACGGCTCTCAGGGCCGTTTCTGGGGCATTCCATGGGGAACCAGGGTGCACCAGAAGGACTTAACGGGCATTTTAAGGGGGACTCAAGGGGTTTGAAGGGGTCTCATGGGGTTTTCGAAGGATTCATGGGGTTTCTTGGGGTAGCTTGAGGTAAAGGTTTTAGGGGGTTCTAGTGGCTTCCAAGGGGTCTCAGGGACGTTTTAGGAGGTCTTAGAGGCGTTTCAGGGGAGTATCTGGGGGTCACGCTGGGGTTATTGATATTTGGAGCAGGTCTTAGAAGCGTTTCCGGGGTCATTCCAGGAAATATCAGAGGATTTGCGGCGGGTTTCAGAGGTGGTTTCAAGGGGATTTCGAAGGCTTTTCAGGAAGTTGCAGAGGTTTTGCGGTGGGTATCAAAGGCATTACACAGGTGCTATCGGGGGTTTCGGAGTGTCTCAGGTGCGTTACATGAGGCCGACGGGGTTTTCATGGGATTTCGGGGGCATTTCAGGAAATTTCAGATTTTTTTTTGCGAGTTTTGGAGGTGTTACGGAGGTGTTTTCGATGCGAGTGTCAGGTAATTCGGGGGTCTCTGATGCGTTACATGGAGTCTGAGGATGTTTTATGGGATTTCTGATTATTTTTGACGAGTTTTAGAGTTGTTATGTAGGCGTTTTCGGTGATTCCAGACGGTCTCAGGTGAATTACGTGAGGGCCGTGGGGGTTTCAGGCAGATTGGAGATGCGTTTCATAAAATTTCAGAGCATTTTCGGAGACCTTTGCGTTGCGTTGCGTTGCGTGCGTTGCGTGGTAACGGAGTAATTCGTAGATTGCATACTGAAAGTTGTCATGTTAAAACTTTAATACTCCTATTCTAATTGCTTATGGAATGCTATTTGGGAAGGAACAGCTATCCAACCAGAGGTTGGAGTAAAAAAGACGTGAGAACTTCCATTGCCGGCCACGCCCATCTTCTCCGTTACGAGGATATGAAAGGATGTGATGATATGACACCTACTTTACAAGAGGTCAGCGACTCACCGACACTCCCATAGGTGTCAAGGAGTTGGATATTTGGAATGGGGTTATTTAGGAATCACTATAAGCGAGTGATGCGACAAGATTCAGATTGTGTAAGTGTATTTCAGTAAATCATGTAGATGTGTTGGAGTGAGTGAAAGTGTTGTAGTATATTTAAACACCAACGTTGGGAGTGACATAGCTAAGAAATTTTGTCACTCCATGGGCCTTTTTGAATCCGGGATGGGGCACAGGCATTTACACTGTGTCCTGGCTAATAAGCCTAGGCTTAAGCGCCATTGGTCGCTCTCTGAAACGATAAGAAACCGGTTATGTGGATGGGAAGGGATAGTGGGGAAGGGATAACTATTTATCGAGATGCCAGCGACTCACCGACGCCCTGGAAAATAGAAAGGAAAAAGGAATTTGGTACAGAAATGATCAGGAACTCAGTATGATTTTAACAGTAATTAAGGTACAAAAAAAAGTAAATGCAAATATACTATAGTCTGTATAGGTTGCCGAATTGTTGTAGCGAGCATGTTAAAAGGAATTGCCATAGAATATGGGATATCTATAGCTGCACATGACAGCATAGTACACAAAAATCAGATGGATCTCACCACAATTGTATCTGGAAGTTGCATGCATCCTTCATCCTCACGTTATGACAGTTGGAAGATCTATCAGAGCAAGCACATGATCCCATCGAATGATCGAAATCTGCCATGGTGACGTAGTTTTTTCATTTCTTCAGCTTGACAAAGTTTTCGGGTTCGTCACCATCAAATCAAACTAGGTCAACATTTTTCCACTACTTAACGGTTCACACACTAATTAAATTCATGGTATTTCACACTACTGCGTTGGAAAAAGTGGCAATGGAGCATTCATCATATTTCACTAAGAATGGAAGCTGTTGACACCCGAACACTTATGCAACTGTACTGTCCTCGCGTACTGGAATCTGCGCAGAACTCAAGGTAAAGCTTAAAAAAACTCTGAGTATGCAAAAATTATAGGTAAAGTTGACGAAAACTAAAAAAAAACCTAACACTGTCAGCCAAATCACACATTTGCCAGCCAAATTGAATTTGAGAAACGCAGACAAAAACACGACCGAAAATTTCAAGGCAGCCGTTTCGCGTCTTCAGAGCATTTTCGGAGACCTTTTAACGAAAACTCTTGAAACGCCCCGGAAATGCCTTGAAAAACCTCTGTAACTTACATAATCTCATTGAAACGCCCTTGAAACTGCCTAAATTCCATTTCAAATGCCCCTGAAACCCCAAAATGTTCCTGAAACTCCCCTGATATAACCCTATCCGAAATGCTTTGAAACGCCTTGAAACCTCCGTGATCCCATTGAAACGCCCTTGAAATCATCATAATTAATTTGAATAAACTCTTAAACCCCTTTGAACGCCTCTGAAACTCTCTGAAATGTTCTTTATACTATTGATGAAATGCCCATAAACGCCCTTAAAATGGTCCTGAAATCGCCTAAAACAACCCAATGAAACACTCCTAAAGACTCCTAAAGAACTTCCTGGAAATCCCCTTGGCCCCATCTCAAATTTCCAGGAGCAAGATCTGTTCTGGCGAACTACATTCGCTCATTAAAACCCTGACTCAAGTTATGCACAAATAACCTCTTTTTTAGGCCCGTTTTAATTTATGCACCCCCAGCCAATACAGAGGTACATTTTTAAGGCTAGTTTCCACTTTGAACGTACTGAACAAAAAGATAGAACAAGTAATGGTCAAGTATGTCATGATTCCACTTCAAAATTTCTTGAGCAGTTCGCAGGCGGCAAGCAAAGTGTAACATCGGTAATATCTCCCATGCAATTCAAATGGAGCTGCCACTTTTCATTACGGAAAATAGCCCATTATTCTGTCTATTATTCCGTAAGAAAAAGTAATGCTTCAGTTGTCAAAAATACATGCGGAAAAAGGAGGAATTCTACTTGAGCGTTCTACTTGGGAACAAGAAACTATATATTTGAAATTTCAAATGTATTTTAAATACCCCAGATTTATTTTTTTTAATTAATCATTTACAGTTTTTTGTGATTGATTAATCACGACGAATCATGACTTTTAATCAATTAGCCATTTTTAATAATTAATCATAATCACTAATCACAGATAAAAGCAAATTTAATCATTAATCATAATCATTAATCATCCTAAAAATCAAATAAATCATTAATCTTAATCATTAATCACAGGAATTGAAGTTTTAATAATCAATGATTAATCATGATTAAATTTTTCGTTAATCAAGAACGCTCTGTGATGTTGAAGTATAGCCGAAAACCGCAAAGTGATCCGACACTTGCGACAAAGGTTATTACGTTCAGGTTATTATATGCGACAAAGGTTCAGCTTGTGACAAAAATGCAGAACAATGTGTTTTTCCCATGCAAAATAACCTAAAAATGTCAATTGCAATGCGCAAAGTGCAAACGCAACTGATCGCGCTCATATTTAGCACAGTTGCCTTGATCTGAGAAAACGATCACGATGACCGACTCTGTTTAGTATATCGTGTAATATCAGTGCCTACTATACATGAAAAATGGTTAAAAAACTTGTTAGTTAACCTTCACATACCCGACCCCCAACATCTCATTTTCAAAATGCTGGCATTTCGTCAATTTTCATCCAACTTTTTTGAAGTCGCCCTCAATCGATCATAAATTGGTGCAGCTTTATTACACTCAAGTGGCCATGCAATATCCGGAACCATTCCGGAGTTATTCCGGATTGTACGGATTGTCAGGTAGGGTGCCGAAATTGCTAAAAATGATTATTTCGTGTGTTATTGTGTTTGAACCTTCGATTTTCAGCAGAATTTTTGTTGCAAACAATAAAACACAACTGCGATAATATGATTTGTATAAGTTGACCCATCCGGATCACCGTGACAGGTTCCGCGGGGCCTCATTGGGGACACTTCTGGTTTTCATACAAAACATGTCGTGCGACATATCAAACTTCATGATTTCGAATGACTGAGTCAGAAACGACATCCTGAAGTCTGTATATATATGGCCTTCCCGGAACATCTAGCATATTTTCCACGGGGGTGACATCGGGGACATTTTTGGTTTGCAACGAAAACATGCCGTGCGACGCATCAAACTTCATGATTTCAAGAGAATGGGGCAGGAAAAATTGACTGAAGTGTGTAGCAACTGATATGGCCGCTCCGGAACACCTAAAACAGGTTCCGCGGGGCCTCTCAAACACAATAACTCACAAAATAATCCCTTTTAGTCATTTGGCAAAACAGACCCCTCCCACACCCACTGACCCCAGTACCATCCGGAATATCTCCGGAATGGTTCCGGATATTACATGACCACTTGAGTGTAATAAACTTGCACCAATTTATGATCGATTAAGGGCGACTTCAACAAAATCGGATGAAAATTGACGAAATTCCAGCATTTTGAAAATGAGTTGTCGGAGGTGGAAAAAAGAAAATTTAATATTTGGAAATTTTTTGAAGGAATTAAGGATGCATTCAAGATGCATTTTATAGTACGTTACGTCCCAAGTAACCAAAAGTTCAGATAAAAGGGTACTTCATAAGCTAAGCAGCTTGTTCGAGGTTGCTCATTAGCCTTCTAAGCAGCTTCATTTTTAAGTAATTTTGGAACTTGAAAGTTCACATAGGCACGCTGAATAGTCTTCTAAGCAGCTTCTGACAGAACTTTGACAAAAATCATGCAGAAACAAAAATGTGTTTTCAGAATCACAAACCACAGCCTGTTGGTGGGTTTGTGATTGTCTGAAAATTGCTTCTGATATGTATATTTTCATATTTCGAGTATGCTTGAACAGTTGTTTTCTGTAAAAGAAATAAATTTAATCTTCATTGAAACACAATGCTGCTGAACTGAACTTCTATGAACTTTAAAGTTCCGACAAAGTTCCGAGTAGCATCTTAAGCAGCTTTAAAGTTCCGCGAAGTTCAGATAAAGTTCCGAATGGAACTTTCTGGTTGCTTAAGAGGCTAACAGTGAGCCTTGTTGGAACTTGTGACCGAAGTTCCAGCAAGGCTCATCGTTAGCCTCTTAAGTAGCCAGAAAGTTCCATCTGGAACTTTATCTGAACTTCGCGGAACTTGAAAGTGCATTTTGTCATGGGAAGCGGAACTTTTGGTAACTTTTTTTATTTAAGGTATTTTTTATAATCTGTATCTGTTTATAAACAATCTGTATCTGAAGAATAAAAATAGACTCTGCTCTAAGTTTGACTCATCGGTGTTGACAGTTGCAACAAACCACATTCTTATATCAAATCTACTGTACCATGAAACGTGCCATATGATTAAATGAAATATCTCCGCACCGTAACCCACTTGTATCAACTGAAACTGTTGTTTGTTTGTAAGCCACGTTTTTTTGTCATGCGCTACTACAAGCTTCGTGCGCACTCGCATTGTGCTGTAACGTTGATAGGCTGCCTCGGGTCATGTTTTGAAGAATTTCATTGAAAACGGTTGTGTGATGTCAGAGAAAATAAACGAAACGGTACACCTACCACTGCCGGGTGCCATTGCACTAGGGTTTTTGACCTATTTTATCATCAGAGTAGTTCTTCTCACTATGCGGAGCAACTGTCAAAACCGAGTTTAGACACGTGACGAAGAGATAATGAACTCGACTTCATTCACGTTTGTTTCAACTGTCGTCGACCATTTATCACTTTGCGTAACGTTTTTGCCCAACACAAAGGTGTACAGAGAGACGCAGAACTTAAAACAGCGTAACGTGGTTACCGCGACCCAACCAACCAACTGCATTCAAGACCTAAATTTGAGGAAAAATGTTTTCATTAACAATAGAAACAATTCAAATTGCAACTGACATAAGAGTGTGACACTGTTATGTAACCATTCGCTGTTGGGTGTCAAGTGGCGCTATCCGCCTGCTGTGTGGTAATGCGAAAACAAAAGAAGGCGACTTAATTTTGGGCGTTGTGTGGTACCCTCAAATTGTAAAAACGAAAGCCTTCCACGCAGAGTAGACTATCTTATCATTGTCGTTTATGCGTTTGTTGATTATATTTTTTCGGGCTGATTTGTTGGTAGCGCAACATTTGAAGAAAATGTACTCTTTGGTCGTCTTATCTTGACTGGAGTATGATATATGGTTGTCGCCGTGGACATCTGACAGAAGTTTTCGTTTACTCTATCTGTATCCAATGCATCCAAGTTCACCGTGACTACATTTGAAAAACACTATATTCTAGCCTAGAAAGATTACACTCTTGACGGACTAAACTATATCTAGTTCTGGGGCTGTATTTTTTTATAAAATCTATATTTATAAAAATGGTTTCCTGTCTGTCTGTCTGTCTGTCTGTCTGTCTGTCTGTCTGTCTGTCTGTCTGTCTGTCTGTCTGTCTGTCTGTCTGTCTGTCTGTCTGTCTGTCTGTCTGTCTGTCTGTCTGTCTGTCTGTCTGTCTGTCTGTCTGTCTGTCTGTCTGTCTGTCTGTCTGTCTGTCTGTCTGTCTGTCTGTCTGTCTGTCTGTCTGTCTGTCTGTCTGTCTGTCTGTCTGTCTGTCTGTCTGTCTGTCTGTCTGTCTGTCTGTCTGTCTGTCTGTCTGTCTGTCTGTCTGTCTGTCTGTCTGTCTGTCTGTCTGTCTGTCTGTCTGTCTGTCTGTCTGTCTGTCTGTCTGTCTGTCTGTCTGTCTGTCTGTCTGTCTGTCTGTCTGTCTGTCTGTCTGTCTGTCTGTCTGTCTGTCTGTCTGTCTGTCTGTCTGTCTGTCTGTCTGTCTGTCTGTCTGTCTGTCTGTCTGTCTGTCTGTCTGTCTGTCTGTCTGTCTGTCTGTCTGTCTGTCTGTCTGTCTGTCTGTCTGTCTGTCTGTCTGTCTGTCTGTCTGTCTGTCTGTCTGTCTGTCTGTCTGTCTGTCTGTCTGTCTGTCTGTCTGTCTGTCTGTCTGTCTGTCTGTCTGTCTGTCTGTCTGTCTGTCTGTCTGTCTGTCTGTCTGTCTGTCTGTCTGTCTGTCTGTCTGTCTGTCTGTCTGTCTGTCTGTCTGTCTGTCTGTCTGTCTGTCTGTCTGTCTGTCTGTCTGTCTGTCTGTCTGTCTGTCTGTCTGTCTGTCTGTCTGTCTGTCTGTCTGTCTGTCTGTCTGTCTGTCTGTCTGTCTGTCTGTCTGTCTGTCTGTCTGTCTGTCTGTCTGTCTGTCTGTCTGTCTGTCTGTCTGTCTGTCTGTCTGTCTGTCTGTCTGTCTGTCTGTCTGTCTGTCTGTCTGTCTGTCTGTCTGTCTGTCTGTCTGTCTGTCTGTCTGTCTGTCTGTCTGTCTGTCTGTCTGTCTGTCTGTCTGTCTGTCTGTCTGTCTGTCTGTCTGTCTGTCTGTCTGTCTGTCTGTCTGTCTGTCTGTCTGTCTGTCTGTCTGTCTGTCTGTCTGTCTGTCTGTCTGTCTGTCTGTCTGTCTGTCTGTCTGTCTGTCTGTCTGTCTGTCTGTCTGTCTGTCTGTCTGTCTGTCTGTCTGTCTGTCTGTCTGTCTGTCTCTCTGTCTGTCTGTCTGTCTGTCTGTCTGTCTGTCTGTCTGTCTGTCTGTCTGTCTGTCTGTCTGTCTGTCTGTCTGTCTGTCTGTCTGTCTGTCTGTCTGTCTGTCTGTCTGTCTGTCTGTCTGTCTGTCTGTCTGTCTGTCTGTCTGTCTGTCTGTCTGTCTGTCTGTCTGTCTGTCTGTCTGTCTGTCTGTCTGTCTGTCTGTCTGTCTGTCTGTCTGTCTGTCTGTCTGTCTGTCTGTCTGTCTGTCTGTCTGTCTGTCTGTCTGTCTGTCTGTCTGTCTGTCTGTCTGTCTGTCTGTCTGTCTGTCTGTCTGTCTGTCTGTCTGTCTGTCTGTCTGTCTGTCTGTCTGTCTGTCTGTCTGTCTGTCTGTCTGTCTGTCTGTCTGTCTGTCTGTCTGTCTGTCTGTCTGTCTGTCTGTCTGTCTGTCTGTCTGTCTGTCTGTCTGTCTGTCTGTCTGTCTGTCTGTCTGTCTGTCTGTCTGTCTGTCTGTCTGTCTGTCTGTCTGTCTGTCTGTCTGTCTGTCTGTCTGTCTGTCTGTCTGTCTGTCTGTCTGTCTGTCTGTCTGTCTGTCTGTCTGTCTGTCTGTCTGTCTGTCTGTCTGTCTGTCTGTCTGTCTGTCTGTCTGTCTGTCTGTCTGTCTGTCTGTCTGTCTGTCTGTCTGTCTGTCTGTCTGTCTGTCTGTCTGTCTGTCTGTCTGTCTGTCTGTCTGTCTGTCTGTCTGTCTGTCTGTCTGTCTGTCTGTCTGTCTGTCTGTCTGTCTGTCTGTCTGTCTGTCTGTCTGTCTGTCTGTCTGTCTGTCTGTCTGTCTGTCTGTCTGTCTGTCTGTCTGTCTGTCTGTCTGTCTGTCTGTCTGTCTGTCTGTCTGTCTGTCTGTCTGTCTGTCTGTCTGTCTGTCTGTCTGTCTGTCTGTCTGTCTGTCTGTCTGTCTGTCTGTCTGTCTGTCTGTCTGTCTGTCTGTCTGTCTGTCTGTCTGTCTGTCTGTCTGTCTGTCTGTCTGTCTGTCTGTCTGTCTGTCTGTCTGTCTGTCTGTCTGTCTGTCTGTCTCTCTGTCTGTCTGTCTGTCTGTCTGTCTGTCTGTCTGTCTGTCTGTCTGTCTGTCTGTCTGTCTGTCTGTCTGTCTGTCTGTCTGTCTGTCTGTCTGTCTGTCTGTCTGTCTGTCTGTCTGTCTGTCTGTCTGTCTGTCTGTCTGTCTGTCTGTCTGTCTGTCTGTCTGTCTGTCTGTCTGTCTGTCTGTCTGTCTGTCTGTCTGTCTGTCTGTCTGTCTGTCTGTCTGTCTGTCTGTCTGTCTGTCTGTCTGTCTGTCTGTCTGTCTGTCTGTCTGTCTGTCTGTCTGTCTGTCTGTCTGTCTGTCTGTCTGTCTGTCTGTCTGTCTGTCTGTCTGTCTGTCTGTCTGTCTGTCTGTCTGTCTGTCTGTCTGTCTGTCTGTCTGTCTGTCTGTCTGTCTGTCTGTCTGTCTGTCTGTCTGTCTGTCTGTCTGTCTGTCTGTCTGTCTGTCTGTCTGTCTGTCTGTCTGTCTGTCTGTCTGTCTGTCTGTCTGTCTGTCTGTCTGTCTGTCTGTCTGTCTGTCTGTCTGTCTGTCTGTCTGTCTGTCTAAAAAAAAATCATACTATTCGTCACGACTGCTCTCAAAATAACAAATTAGGTACGCACTTTGATGACAGTTTACCACCAGCAGCAAGTGCTCTTCCAAGAAAGACCTCCACAATGCACCGCCTGCTGTGTAGGTAGGAATGTATGACTTAGGGGATTCTGGGGTAATACGCACCACTTAAGGAAGATGCGTCCAAATGCATATAAAAAGGCAATAATTTATTGGTTTAATGCATGCATTCATTGCATATACTTTCATTCTAAGAGAAACCAAACAAAATTTCAGCCTTAATACAGTTCAGCTCTTGAAAATAATGTTTTTTGTAAAGACTAACATTACGGCTTCGTATGTTTATGCGGGGCAGTATGCACCCTTGCTCGGGGTAAAATGCACTACAACAATGGAGCAGGATGCACTCAAACAAAGGGGCAAGACGCACCACAACATTGAGGCAAGATGCACCGTCGACTTTAGCAATCTTTTTACTTCTTAGACAAAATGCATGTTTTATAAGGTTTTAAGACAAACAATAGCTCAATTTTGTTTGCGATTACTTACAGAGCACTCATAGATATGATTAGAGCTTGTTTTCTATAGGTGCGTTTTGCCCCAACCAATGGAGTGCATATTGCCCCAATCAATAGCAAAAAATAAAATAGTTTAAAACATATAATTTACGTAGATTACTGTTAAAGTTATTTTTCCTCTGCTTAGCATTGCCCTCAATGAACTGAATAAACACAACAGCATTAGATGTTTGGTCGGTTTTCACCATCAAATCATTCGACAAACGATCGGGAAAATTACATCAGAATCGTGCTTTTCAATTTTATTCATTTTTCTCACTAATTACGTAACGCAGATATGTAAAATTTTCCAGATGCTCATTTATTAAGACGTTCTATTAGACTGATAAGGTTTCAAAGCTCTAAAACCGATAATCCCTGAAAAACAAAGGGGGTGCGTTTTGCCTCGACAGTGCGTATTACCCCAGATGCCCCTAATTGCATTGACCCGCGAGAATAAACCGACAATCAGCCGACAGGAAGAAGCCCCACCCCCGCCCCCTTTTGCATCTTCCTCGTAAAATCCAAAATTCACTTTCATTCATTAAGCACCTCAACCTCTTCTTCATCGCATGCTCCGATCCGTTCCGTCGACCTGTCGTCGTCGTCTTCAAGACATTTGGCTATTTTTACACAATGAAAGACGTGGCGGCGTCAGGCGGTTTTTGTTTATAAGCAAACTCTGCATTTGGTATAGCTATGTATAGATATGAACCGGCTCATCTGCACTTCTCTGCAAGCGTGCGATCTCTCCTACCGCCGATGCACAGAGGTTCATTTTCTTAAATGCTGGTTAGACCATAGTATAGAATTTCGCTTCTCTAATCCATATTAAACAAATAAATTTTGACACGAATGTTGTTGTTTTTCGAATAAGTGGAACAGTGTTAAAAATGCGAAAAACTATACGTAGTTCTGATGAGGTTTGAACCAAAGTCTCCCCAAGTTCGCTAGACAGGGCACGTTAACCAACTCCACCACAGAACAGGTAACGATGTGGCGGAGTTGGTTAACGCGCCCTGTCTAGCGAACTTGGGGAGACTTGGATTCAAACCCCACCAGAGATACGTGGATTGTATTGCAATTTTTCCACTCCATTTGTCCATTTTTTTTTTCAACACATATTGTGCCTATGAACTTCAGGCATTACGAATAAACAATATTTGTTAAAAAAAATACAACCATGATTTGTTTACATATACTTTACAATAAATTACAGGTGGTGTATACCTTATATTAAATCGAGAAAACTTTTGTTGTTAAACAACACAATTTAAAAATAAAATAAACAAACTAAAATGTGCTGATGTTTGTGTCCACTATTTTCCACATAATGACCATTGTGCAGCGCTTGGTTTTTGTTTTTCTCGCGCGTAACGGATGGGAAAATTGTAAACAAGCCGCAAACCTCATACTACATACCGTCTTTGGAGGAGCGGGAAAACCGATTGTTTGCACGGCGGTACTAGCAGCGGCGTGGTATTTATAGAATGACCAACAGGAAGTTCATTGTTGCAGTGCACCTCGTTCTGGGAGGTTAACGTTTCAGGGAAATTTATTGAAGAATTCGTATACGATATATTGTTCGGGTGGTTTGAAAACAGCAAAAGGCATTGAATAGTTTGTTGCGTTCTGTCCAAATTGATGCCATGTAATGCATTAAGGCAGCATCCATTTATTACGTAACGCTAAAATCGACATCATTTAGAGGGTTTCCGGTTTTGTAACGCTTTTTTTGTATGCAAACCCCAAAATTGTCGTATGGATAAGCATAGAAAATTTTTAGTACAATATCTTCAAGAGAAATTATCTGAAGATCTTGAGTTTTTAGAAGCATGACGACACATCATCTGTGCTTCGAAGAAGTTTGCATTTAAAATGTGAGGGACTCATTAAGTATAAGAAGGAGGATATCTGGATCTTTTCTTCCAGAAGGAGTGTATTTAAATAGAGTATTAGAACATAAATAAATAGCGAATAATTTTAGTGCTGCCGTGATTCCTGTTAATGCTTTGAAATAGTCAGAAAATCGTTTGGAATAAAAGTGTGTAAATATGGAATTGAACTTTCTATATGCTCAAACAGAATATGTACATACTGCATATACTATAATTGACATTCAGGCTCATTTGGAACTTCACATATTTACTTGGAAATATTTCTTTATCATGTGTGTCGAATGGCTCTTTCACATAAATAAAAATAAAAATCATAGAATTGGTAATGAGTTATATCCAGGGTAGACATAAAGATATAACGTAGAGGAGTAGGAGTTTATTGATATATGCATTGATGAGTATCGATAGGGCACAGAAGAAAAGCAATGCAAGGGCTATACGTTGGTGTTCACATTGACGGAGTGTAGTAATTCGAAAGTAACATCCAATTGATCGTGCTGATTTCGTCGGAGCAATGATATCCGAGCATATTCTGTCTATTTTTCTAACCTATAACAGCTAGCCAACTAAGGTCGTTGACACGAAACGGTCAAGCATTCCCCATCACTCGAAGTGTTCATTCTTATGCAGGATACCAGATTGAATGGAAATTCACCAAGGACTAAGTTCTTCAGAGTCGAGTTGCAGTTCTTCTGTAAATGGTTTGGGATCCGGATGGTTCAATAGAAATTTAGACAAACCGAAAGCTAGAACAACTATTTGTGATGATGATTTGAAATAGTAGTTATATTGTCAATTAAAAAAAGGAGTTGGCAATCAATTTGAACAAAATTGCTAAACAGTTTGTATGGATAAAGTAAAAGAAATTGAAGTATTTGAAGAATTAGAATTAGAAAATCCGTGCTTTCTCATCAACAATTTCTTGGGCATTTGATAAAAAGAAAGTGAATATGTTATCTAAGGCCTTGATAGATTTTATTTTCTGCCTTTTTGAAATGATAGGTAGCTAGTTATTTTGCTGTTTCAGTGTGCGTTAATATTTCAGTTATTCAAAATTGTAAGAAAGGTAAGATTTTAAGGGTAGTTTTGGAATTGTAAAAAGGCATCGATTCATAAACAACATAGATAGCAGACCTAGATCAAGAAACAGAACTAGCTGAACAACAGTTTCTTAAGCTAAAGTTTGTTTAAGACTCGTTTGTTCCACTCTTGTACAGCAAAAATGTTTGTTGGGAGGCCATTTCACCACAGATAGCGTATATTCAGACGTTAGATGTGCTAGACCAAAGGAGATCTAGACGAAATTTTTTTCGTTGTACGAAGAACGATGATGAATAGAGACAATCAACTGTTTTCTACTCGTAAAAACTATTTAATGAAGCCGAAGAAACTAACATAACACGACAAGTTAAAAATGTTATAAAAGACCTAAATGATAAGGAGGAGACAGTAACGGGACGAAGTCAAAATATACTTGAAGAATGAGGGGATGAAAGCTGCATAACTGGAATACGGAGAAGCATGAAACACCTCAACTGACAATGTAAAATTATTTCCAGGGGTTTGATTGCAGAAAAAACAAAATGAGAGACACAACATCATTAGAAATGTGTTTGTTCGTGAAGTACATTAGTCTTAAGTCATGAAATAAAAAATACTGTAAAGAAAAGGAGGAATGTACAGTGTATCAAACAATTGTCCGTACAGCAATGTTTTGGTCAAAATAATTTTTCATTTAGATTATTATAACTTTTTTATACGTCAATCAAAAACGCTGAAATTTTGACCGATTATAACCCATATATTAAAGCTCCATTGGTAAAATTTTGAGCGAGATCGAATAAGTTTTCTGAAAGTTATAAAACTTTTAGTAAAACTTATAACATTTTTGAATACATTTTTAAAAGGTTATATCTCAATATGTACATGATGAAACTTTTTCAATATTTTTCGTGTTACAGCTTATACCTAAGGCTTTCATATGCAGCTTCGTTTAAGGTTTTATATTCACTACAAATTTTGATCAATAAAAATGCCAAGTGTTTTCAACTATTTTAAACTCTCTTAATGATATATTTTCAAACAGGACCTACTAAACTACATATGAAGAGTAGGTCCTATGGATTTTTCGTTCAGTCAATGCACTTTTATTGGTGGAAAACGTTTGGCAGATTATATGTGCAAAATATGGTTAATTTTAAAACATCGTCAACTACATACTCACATTTTTCATATTTTTTGTAGTGAATATAAAACCCCAAACATGGCTGCATATGAAAGCCTTAGGTATAAGATGTAACACAAAAAAATTGAAAAAAAATCATCTAGTACATATTGAGATATAATGTTTTAAAAATGTGTTCAAAAATCTTATAAGTTTTACTAAAAGTTCTATAATTTTCAGAAAACTTAATCGATCTCGCTCAAAATTTTACCAATGGAGCTTTAATATATGATTCATGGTTGGTCAAAATTTCAGCGTTTCTGATTGACGCATTAACAAGTTATTAACATTTGAATGAAAAAATATTTTGACAAAAAATTTGCTGTACGGACAATTGTTTGATACACTGTAGTGTCTGTGGTATCCTGGACCAAGAGTGAGATAGGTGACGTGAGAGAAAGGTGAATTGATAGAGGATAATAAAGAGAGGATTGAAAAGGTTGAGTGTTTGAGTCAGTCTGTGATGAGCGATCCGAAGTAAAAGGGTGCGGGAGATTACCACATTGGCGATCCTGCCATGTTAGTTGAGCCATAGAGTAAATTGAGCTAAGCTTTGATTAATTTGAATGTGTTACATTTTGAAGTTTATTTTTGCATGTGAGTCTTGATTTTATTTTATTTTTACTATTGCCGCATCTCAGTGAAAAAGAAAAAAAAAAGAAAAGGAAATATCACGGAAAAAAAACTAACGTTTGTGTTACGGCAACTGGGTTGCCAGAAGATGGTAAAAACTTGCGTTGAGTTAAGCTCATAACCAAGTATCAACATGTTTGCGCAGAGTTTAGCTCATTGCCAGACAGAACTGCGCCGGGTTAAGCCCATGGCCAAAAGTAGGAATGTTGCGCCGAGTTAAGCTCATGGCCAACACTAGGATTATTGCGTCGAGTTAAGCTCATGGCCAAATCCTATCGATTTTACAAGATTGATTTTTCAAGAGTCCGAACGATATCCAAAACAAAAAAAGCGGCAGCCTTGCTAAGAAAAAAATGATTTCTCTCACATGCAGGTGTATGTGTGTTATAAGTAATGAACGGTGGTTTTGACATATGGACGTATGTCTGATCCCTGTTCATGTGCGCTACGCACGCTGTTTTCACGGTGATGGTATTTGTCAAGACAAGAAAGGCAACAAGGAGAAAGTGTAGGTATTGGTATGAGAAAGTTATTTTTCGTTTTTGTTTCTGTCGTGGTGGAAGGCATGTGCAAGTCATTATTCTTCGATAAAGACGAGACAGCAAGTTTGCAAGCGCCATTTTTTAAAGCACATCTAGTTTCTGAAGAGCGGTCCAGAAATCAAATGTATTTTGATTATTAGAGAGGATTTTTGAAGCGATCAACGTATGCCGTACGAAACACTGCATGTTAATTAAAAAAAATAGTGTTCTAAATCATCTGCTTATCAACATTTTAGGGGATGAGTGGATACTGGCGAGAAAGCGACGTGTCGAGTGCGGATGAATTGGACGACGCCGTCATCACCCCAGAAAAACTGCTCGTTCCGTGGTTGAGAGCTAAAACTGTTGAGCAAAACGCTGCAGCCGGGCCTACCGCAAAGCCAGAGGAACCGAGTCACGAGTGCGGTTATAGGAGGACGAGATCGGAGTGGCTATCCGGATCGTGGCCGTTGCGGCAATTCGACGAATCGTTGCCCACCAACAAGCGCAAGGCGGAGTGGCACCGTTTTCGGGACCAATTCGAACGGATTGTGTCATGCAAATCTCCGGTGGATGCAATTACGAGATTAACCGGAATGAAAATTTTTGCCGGCGGCTACCTTCTAGCATCATCGAAATGCAAGAAAAGCGTCTTTGGAATTCCGAAGCCAATGGGACGGCAGACTGGTACGGCACGATCATAGCGGCTCTGGATAAATATTTCAACGAAATGTGTGACACCACGAAGGAACGGATGAAGTTCCGTGAAATGAAAATGAGAGCAGATGAAGCATTCGCGGATTGGGTGCTACGGTTGGAGTCGCAGTCCCTGTTTTGTGAATTTACCGAGGAACAACGAAAAGAGGAACTAGTGCAAGCTTTGTTGAGGCGATCCACTCCGGAAATCGCAGGGAAACTATACGAACTGTCGGATATCTTTGACAACAATGTTGAAAAGATTATCAGCCATGGCAAGCATCTCGATTACATCAAAAAGGAAGCGGACGAGTCGGGTTCCGGAATCGCAGGCCATCCACATAACGCAGAGGCCCCGAAGGATTTGCAGGAATCAGAGTGGAAACCAGTAAATGCCTTGCACGCGAGAAAGTTTGCTTCAAAGCAAAACCGTTTCACGCCATACCGTACAGGCAGTGATAGGGATGGTGCCCGCTCTTCTCGGAACCGCAGTGATCGATTTGGAAACAGGAGTTACAATTCAGCGAGCTGTGGTAACTGTGGTCACCGACACGATCCTGGGCAGTGCCGGGCATTCCGTGTGAGGTGTTTCAAATGCAACAAAGTTGGACATTATGCGGAGTTCTGCCGTTCATCCAAGCGCTCATCGGAGACGAAATTGAGTATCGATTCCGGAGACTTCAAGCGGGAAGCAGGAAGAATCAACCAGGTAGAGATTGATGACCAGTAGAATTTCCGTTGAAGTTGTTTTTTTTTATATACATTGATCAATTCAAATAAAACTGAAGGACATAACATACAAGCGTAATGGTACATTTGTATTTTTTTTATTCTATTTTATTTTCATTCAAATTTATAGATGATCATCAGAACTACAAATCCTTCGCACCACGATTCCGAAACTAGTATTGATCCACGGTTTGTAGAGTGTGTGATTGGTTCCAAGACTTTCGCGTTCCTGGTGGATTCGGGGGCCACGGTGAACACTATCACTAAACAGGGATGGCAGATGATAAGACAAAACTGTCCTACAGTCATCAAAGACTTGACCGTGCATCCGGAGGAGTTTTTGAGAGGATACGCAAATCAGCGACCCTTGGATGTTATGTGTTCGTTCAATGCGTACATATCAGTCGAAGGGTGTAACCAGCCAAAGTTATTGGCAAAGTTCTTCGTAGTCAACGGTACAAAATTGTCATTACTTCCGACATCGAGTAGATTGAACTTGGTTCGTATAGGTCACCCCAGCTCGCGAGTAGGGAACGTTAACTTTCTGAGCAGGTTCGTACCTTCAGAGAAAGTTTTACACGATGACGAGAGGGGGAAAGTCAAGGAGTTTCCTAAATTATCGGTTGGAGAGGTACGATTCAAAGTGGATGACTCAGTCATTCCGAAGCAGATAATTCGCTATAATGTCCCAAAGGCGTTTGAGGATGCAATTAACGACCGTCTAGCGGACATGGAGGAAAAAGGTATTATTGAAAGAGCCGACAAAGAAGAAGATACCATTACATTCGTGTCGCCCATGGTGTTGGTGCCAAAAGGAGCGAAGGATTTTCGAATTGTTATTGACTACCGGGAAGTTAATAAGGCAATAATCCGTGAGCCATATCCAATGCCTTCGCTGGAAAGAATTTGGGCTGAAATTCCGCACAACAATGGTACGTTGTTCTTCTCTAAATTGGACCTCAAGGACGCGTATTTTCATGTGGAGCTACACAAGGATGTTCGTCACGTTACTACGTTCATGACCGCAAATGGGCTAATGAGGTTCCGGAGATTACCTTTTGGGCTCTCGTGTGCTCCAGAGCTGTTTCAGCGGGTAATGGAGAAGATCCTGATAAATTGCAAGTGCATCATCGTATATCTTGATGATGTGCTAGTATTCGCGACTTCCTTGGAAGAGCTCCAGAAAAACGTAGATGAGGTAAAAAGCGTACTTGAGAGCCACAACTTGACCATAAATGAAGAGAAGTCATGTTATAACCAGACAACCGTCGAGTTTGTTGGTTTTACTCTGGACGGGGGTGGTATACTGCCCACTCAGAAGAAAATTTCGGACATAATGCTGTTCGAGAAACCGAAAGATGCCTCCGAAGTTCGGAGTTTTCTGGGCATGCTTACTTTCATCAGTCCATTTATTAAGAATTTTTCCCACATGACTAAGCCGCTACGCGACTTGCTCAACAAAAACATGAAATTTGTGTGGACGGAACTTCAACAAAATGCTTTTGAGGACTTGAAACGTGCGGCGGAAAACGATTTGGTGAAACGCGGTTACTTCAAGGATAGCGATCAAACAATACTTTATACTGATGCATCCCCGTGGGGACTAGGGGCTGTCTTGGCTCAGATAGACCTCGTTTCCGGTGATCACCGCATAATAGCATGTGCATCAAAAAGCTTGACAGACGTGGAGAGCCGGTACCCTCAGCTTCACCGCGAAGCACTAGCGATAGTCTGGGCTATGGAGAGATTTGCATACTATCTTCTGGGACGTAAATTCACCTTGCGGTCTGACAGTGAAGCGCTAATGTTTATGGTGAAAACTAAACAACGGAAGGATCAGTCGAGCACTTGACACTGAAGAAGTCTGTAAGTCACAGACGAAATAGGCCTATCTGTCCGAAGATAAGCACAGTAGTAGAATTAAAAGGAATTTGCTCGTCCTTTCTAGTTTTTCTTTAAAAGAGTTATTCATTTTTTATTTTCTTTTGCAAAAGTAAAGTATTAGTGAAGTGTTTTTAAATTAAACTAGAGTCTGAAGAAACGGAAGGATGTCGGCAAGCGGATTATGTCTCGTGCTGAAGGTTGGTTCTTGAGGATGGACCATTTCAACTACGACTTCGAACACGTATCAGGCAGCCAGAACATTGCGGATGCAGCGTCTAGGATTGGGGGTAAGCGTAACGACATGCAATTTGGAGCTGAAAAGGAACCCCATGAACTGTGTTTCGTTGAAGCAAATATCAACAATATCAACAATCAACTATTAGCGTTGACCTCAGCACAGGTATAAGTGATGTTTTTGTTGCCTATTTATGTTCTTTGAGTTATTTTTAACTATTGCCATATGATGTAAAACAAAAAAAAAAAACATTTTTGCAGGTTCAGGAAGAGTCAATGAAAGACGAAGAACTACAGCAGGTTATGCAATGGCTAAACAAGGAAGAAAAGTGGCCATTGGCTATTGCTAAGTACCAACCATTCCAACGCGAGATTTATATTCAGGGAAACGTTCTCCTGAAACAAGAGAAGCTGTTGCTTCCCTTGGCACTACGCAAACAAGCGCTAACGATAGCTCATCGCAGCCATCCGGGAATGTCTACGATGAAGAACTTTTTAAGGCAAGGGCTATGGTGGCCTAATATGGATCGTGAGGTAGAGGAGTTCGTCAAAAGCTGTCCTGAGTGCCAATTGATTAAGACAAATACTAAACCCTTGCCAATAACATTGACGGAACTTCCGAACAATCCATGGGAATATGTTTCCATGGACTTCGCTTCATGTTCGGATACTATGAATTGGAAGGTTTTAGTACTTACCGACAACTACTCCAGGTTCCTTGTGGCACTACCTATGGAGAAGACAGATACCGAAGCGGTAAAACGTGCTCTTCGCCGAATTTTTCATACGTATCACGTACCCAAAACGTTGAAAGCCGATAATGGCCCGCCATTTAGCAGCTTGGATTTGCAAACTTGGTTGAAGGATGTTTGGGGTATTAAATTGATTCATACTACACCGCTTAATCCAACTGAAAACGGTCTTGTGGAGCGTAGCATGCAAGGAATCAACAAAATTGCAACAATAGCCAGACTCACGAAGCAGAATTGGAAGGATGTGCTTGCTGAATATGTTGCCGCTTATAATTCCTGGCCTCATCACGTGACCAAGGTGCCTCCTGCAGAGTTAATGTTTGGGCGCGCCGTTAGAGGTCTTTTACCCAACAGCAAAGTGGATTCAGCACAGCTTCAAGATGGGGAACTACGGGACCGTGACCGTGTTGCTAAATTTGACCGTAACGCTAGGGAGGATAAGAAGCGTGGTGCAAAGACAAATGAAATCAAGGTAGGAGATATGGTATTAGTAATGCAGCAGAAGAAGGATAAAACGGATACGAGTTACAAGAATATCATGCATGAAGTAGTTAAGCTGTCTGGTGCTGGAAGAGCGACGGTAAAGGATATGTTGACCGATAAGGAATATGAGCGTAATGTTAAGATGTTGAAGAAATTTGTAGTACGAGATGACGGAATTTCTACCCGAGAAGAGGGTGATACAGCAGTACCATTGGACTTGGGGAAACAACCTGGACCGCAGGAAGCAGCTACTTCGGAGTCATTGATGCCATATCAACAAGATACAGCGAAAGGAGAGCCAAGCCCTAAAAGACGAAACGCCAGGAACATAAGGCGTCCTAAGCGTTATCTCAATATGTGTGAATATGTGAATCGATGTGAGTTGAAATAAATCGTTTTGTTTCTGCCAAAGGGAGGATGTGGTATCCTGGACCAAGAGTGAGATAGGTGACGTGAGAGAAAGGTGAATTGATAGAGGATAATAAAGAGAGGATTGAAAAGGTTGAGTGTTTGAGTCAGTCTGTGATGAGCGATCCGAAGTAAAAGGGTGCGGGAGATTACCACAGTGTCCACACTACTACAAATAATAATATCTTGAGTGAATACATCTTAGAGTGCATGCTGTCACTCATGCGTAGGTAAACAATACACAAATAAATATGCTCAGTTCTATTCAGACCAACGCCACGTGTACACGTCTCTCTTGTGATGCATCCGAAGACCACTTTCCGACATTACATTAACCAACAAACAAACACACATGAATATGTAGTATATATCGTACATTCCCCGTTAACGATATATGTATTGAGGAAGTTCAGCTCAATTCTCCGTTCTCGATATTTTTCTTGTACTAAACCCTAATCTTTCCCCACACGATCACGTCTGTTTTATTTCCAACTAGCTGTCCCGGCAAACGTTGTCTTGCCAAGTTGTGATGGTTTGACAACTGTTGAGCTCATAACGTCACCGCACTCTAGATTGGTTTCATTTCGATCGTGTTGATTTCCTTCCAAGCTAATGAAAAATCAGTACTTTATCATTTTTTTTACTTTTCTAGTTGTGTACATATAAACACAGTTACCACGAATACGAACCGAACCGTGCAAGAGTCATGCTGATCGGTTCACCCGTTCTTAAGTTTTGTTGCCTCAAAGTAACTTCAAACTCATTTTTATATATATAGATAGATAACATATTCCAGTCCAGTGTAGCAATCGCATAAAGAACTTAAGGTGAAACATCAAGAAATCCCATTGCAATTTTGCATACAAACTTTAGAGGCACAAATCTGACGAACGAAGCATCGAACCAAGCTGCACTTGATTTTCCTGGCTTTGCTCACTTGCAAAAAGAGGCAGCTTTTCCAAATCGAGCTCATTTGTTTACGATTTTTTAAGATTTGTGCTCTTGAAAACGTGAGTAGGGGTCTAAGTCGGCCATTGTGGCAGCCATATTGGTATTCTTTGAAGTTTCTCCTTAACATTCGCACTTTTTTCCGCCTTCATTCGTTCCATCATTAGCTGTGTCGTTGGTTGAAGTTGCGCGCCACACGATTTGAGCTGTGTGGCTGGCTGCGCCTATTAGCGCAGACAAAACAAGCCGCACTCCGTCCGGCTTGCTAAGCGGTCCGATGGCAAAATGCGAGCGCAACTAATGCGGTTTAGTGTCGCACGCCGTGAACCTGCTTTGCTCATATCGGGGACATACCTCTATACCTCATGTAACGAGCAAAACACACATGTTTTGCGCGTTTTGTTTTTGTCCAGTGTGTAACCGATCTCGGCGAACTCGGACCTCGCCATTCATCAGAGGGCTTACCTACTACGATCGATCGAACTGAGGATTGAGGAAGTTTAATTACCACATGAGCGCGTCTAGTAAACCCAAACAACTAGCTCACACTCTCGGCAGTTGCCAGTAGTGTGACGGTGTGCAGCATGCAGTCAGGAACAGACTGCATGTTCATAATAATAAATTCAAATCGAACAAACATGTGACGGAGTGGCTGGCTGCAGTGAAAGGTGTTGCTGTTAGCTGCACTGCACTGGTGCACCGCAAGCCCCGTAACGAAATGCAATCCGAAATGTGCAACAGCAGCCTGCAGAAGCCTACTCAAGCGATCGACCGACTGACTGAATGGTGTGTGCAGGCACAGCAGTGGCTCTCTTTCACACGGAAGTGGAAGAACTGCAGTGCTGCATTTGGGTGGACAACCAGCCAGCCAGCGCCAGCGGAAGGGAAGGTTCGGAAGTGAGTGATTTTATGGGCACGATTTTCCGGATGACTGAAAAACATGTCGGTCGGCAGATCTTTATCGCCTGGTAGTTCGGTGTGGAGAAGTGTGACAAATTTGCAGTGTAAGTATGACTTCAAAGATCCAGGATCTTTAATTTTTAATTGAGTACATGAGAGCTTATGCGGGTCATACCTAGAGTCGTATGCAAAGCGGGAAGGACGACAGTTCGGGCAGTTGCCATTTATAGAAATCTGATCTACATACAAGAATGTGCAAGTTGATGATCGTAGGCCAGTTCCACAGATCATGACAAAGACGCCATTCTACGAGCAGTTCGAACGCGAGTGCTCTTACTGTTCAAGCCGCGATGATAAGAGGCCTAGATCCTCTAGCGTGCGCTGCGCAGCTTTTTCTTTTTTCTCACTCACTCTCGTAAACAAACACGCGAAAGAAACAGATAATAGAGGGGGCACTTTGCCCCCTCTTTTATCTCGCTCTTTCTTGCCTTCAACAAAATGAACGAGCGAGAAAAAAGAAAAGGCTGCACACGCAAGAGCCTACCCAAGTAACCAGTAAGCATTTAAAATAGCACTCCTTCAGCATTATAGTTGCCTTTACTGATGAATTAAACCACCGCAGAGTCCGTGGGATCACTTGGCAAAATGGGAAAAAGTCACCGGAAAACTAATAATCTCGATTTTTGAGAATGAAAACAAGAACAGATTTAATTCACTTCTTCGTTTGTATACAGTAGGTTAAGAACTAAGAAAAACAAAAGCACGGCAGCAAGTACCGTTCGAAATAAACAGTGTTGGCAGATTGCTTGGTGAGTCGGTCCGATGAAGCAGGGTAGTCGTTCGATTCCCAACACTCCTCCTGAATGACTACCAGCCCATCAGGCCGATAGCCCTACTCGTTCCACGAATTTCGATAGCGACGACGGACCCAAAGGCTTCGTTAGGGCGTCCGCCACCATCTCAGCAGTAGGACAGTAGACTAGTTGCATAATATTCCGCTCACACAGCTCCCTCACATAGTGGCTCTTAGTATCGATGTGTTTTACGCGGCCACTGGCGCGCTCGGCTTGGGCGAACGAGAGACAACCCTGGTTGTCCTCATATATTGTCGTAGCACCGGTCTGGCGTTCGTCGAAGTCACCCAGCAAGCGTCGCAGCTATACAGCTTCTTGGCATGTCATCGCTAGTGCGTTGTACTCTGCTTCGAGTGACGATAGGGCCACGCAGGGCTGGCCCTTGCTGATCCAGCAAATCGGTCCTCCGCCATAGAAGAAAACGTACCCGCTTGTCGACCGTCTTGTACGCTTATCTCCTGCCCAGTCAGAATCGGAAAATCCGACCAATTTCCAATCACTGCCTGGTCCAAACTTCAGCTTATGCTCCTTCGTTGTCTTCGCATATTGCAGCACACGCTTTGCCGCACTCCAATCGCTCTGGTTCGGTTCGCTTACCTTTCTTCCCAGCAGGCCCACGCTGATCGACAGATCCGGCCGGGCGTTCACTGCTAGGTAGAGCAGTGCCCCGATCAAGCTGCGGTACAACGTTTTGTCGGCAAATGGTTTGCTCCCTTCATTCAAAGTCGTATATCCTGGATCCATTGGCGTACGCACCGGATGCGCATTCTCCATCCCAAACTTCTTGGCCAAATAATCGATGTATGCAGTTAGTCGCAGCGTATAGTAGGCACCATCTCGGCCAATCTCATGACCAAGGAAGTGCCGCACTGATCCGAGTGCCGTAATGTCGAATCTCTTACGCAGTTCTCGATAGATGTTGTCAATCTCCGCTTCATCCGTACACCCCATCAGCAAATCGTCCACATAAACGAGTAGGTAGACGATAGCTTCTCCCGAGCGACGAACGTATAGACAGGGGTCGGAGTTACATTGGTCGAACCCAAGCTCAACTAACACGGTGTGGAGCGCCTTATTCCAACATCGAGCGGACTGCTTTAATCCGTAGATGCTTTTGTGTAATCTGCACACCAGCTCATGATCGGCAACCTCGAATCCCGGAGGCTGTCGCATGTACAGTTCCTCATCGACGGTCCCGTTTAGGTACGCTGTTTTAACATCGTACTGTTTCAGCAGCAATCCCTTCTTTCCGGCCACTGCAAGCAGCGTCCTCAGCGTCGTTTGTCGGGTGACTGGAGCATACACCTCTGAATAATCCACTCCAAGCTTTTGCGAGTAGCCTTGCGCCACGATACGCGCCTTGTGTTTGGCTACTTCCCCAGCCTCATTGCGTTTCAGCTTAAAAACCCATTTCGCCCCGATGATCTTCCTACCGGCGGGTAGCTTCACTAGGCTCCAGGTTTGATTCACTTTGTGGGCTTCCATTTCTTCGCGCATGGCACTTCGCCAATCCGGAATGCGCATCGCTTCACGGTAATCACTCGGTTCTTCTTCGTGAGAAACTTGTCCCACAACGTAATCGCCGAATCGGGACGGCAGTACACCGCGAGTGCGCCGATCGTCTCTCCTCAGCGGTCGCGTTTCATTTTGTTCGAACCCATAAAAGTCTTCTTCATCATCGTCTTCTTCGAGTTCGTGTGTGCTCGCATCTTCGTACACTGATTCGGGTTCTTCAGGCTCTTCTTCCGCCACTTCGATGCCCTTATTCTGTCCAATAATCACTTCACTCTCACTATTCGGTTCTTCTTGTGCCTCCGGCTCAGCTACCTCCGGATCCGCAGGTGCATCCGATTTCGCTCGCTCCTCCTGCTGTTCTGATCCGTTGCCCAATTCTATGAACCGCGCATCGCGACTCACGGTGATCCGGTCGGTTTCGCAGTCCAAGAATCGGTAGCCCTTGTGGTGCTCCGAATAACCGACGAAGATGAGTTTCCTTGATTTTGCGTCGAACTTCTTCCTCTTGACATCGGGGACGTGGACGTACGCTTCACATCCGAAAATGCGAAGCCGAGAGAGGTCCGGCTTCAGCCCTGTCCACAGCTCGAACGGCGTTCGATCGACGGCCTTAGACGGTAGTCGATTCTGGATGAAGGCAGCCGTCAGGACGGCTTCTCCCCAATAACGCTTCGGCAGTCTCGCGTCCAGCAACATACAGTTGGCCATCTCTTGCAAGGCCCTGTTCTTTCTCTCCGCTATGCCGTTCGACTGTGGTGAATAGGGAGTTGAGAATTGAGCCCGAATGCCTTCGGCTTTGTAAAAGTTCTGCAGACTTTCGGCGGTGTATTCGCCGCCACCATCCGAGCGGACGATGCGAACCTTTCGTCCAAAGATATTCTCGGTCCAGCGGACATCAGGGATGGGAACACTCACTTGGAAAGAGTTACACTCACTTGCTTTTTTCTCGTCTTAGAAGAATGCTATCAAAAAACAGTGTATGGAGCACTTCTACCTTGTGGTTTTATCTCAAACTTTCCCGAATAAAGTAAGGGTCGCACACGCATACCAAAGTCGTGACAGAGCGTTGAAGGCAACTCTCCACGAGGTGAGTGTAATTTACATTCACCTCGTGGAGACTCGTGGTCATAGCCCTCTCACGACTTTGGTATGCGTGTACGACCCTTGATGTGTTCGACAAAGCTTTAGATAAAACTACAAGGTAAAAGTGCTCCAAACACTGTTTTTAGATAGCATGCTTCTGAACTGAGAAAATACCAAGTGAATGTAACTCTTTCCAAGTGAGTGTTCCCATCCCTGGCGGACATACTCCTCGATTTTGCTCGCCGCTTCGCTCTTCGACTTGAGCAAGAACACGACACAGAACCGACTATAATCATCGATCATAGTCATGAAATATTTGTTGCCGCTGGGTGTCGGGTTTTCCATCGGACCGCAGAGGTCCGTGTGGACAATGTCGAGAGGTTGCTGCGATTTCCGTTCAATTACCTGTGGGAAGGGATTGCGAGCTAGCTTTCCCTACAGGCAACACTCACAGATAATCCGTTCACCGCAGTCCTTAAGGTCTGAGGTCACGCTCCTCGTGAGAGAGAGAGGATTCTTCGATTTTGGGAACTTCAATCGTAATATCTCGAATATGAAGCCAAATATTACAATTTCCACAAGACAATCTCTTCAAAATATATTTTAGAATATTCTGTGAAAATTTCATGATCTTAGACTTAGCCAAATTTGAATTTATTAGAAAAGAGTAAACAGTTGTCAAAAGCTGTTTTCGCCACCTTGGCACTTGTTTCTAATATTTGAAGTAATTAGAGGCATTTGATCGCAAAATCGTCCCGACAATCTCTGAGGATATTTCCTATGATCATTTCAGTCCAAAAAAAAGTACGCTAACTATGGTACATTTTTAGTAGTCTACATTTCATTTCAGTAAAAATCTAAAAATTTTGATGAAACTTTTCTCATATGAGAGAAATTATTTTCTCATTTTCTCTGCTCGTAACAGACAAACAAGAGCACATGGAATTGTGGTAGGGTTCAGGGTTACCAGGATTGGTCATGCGCATAACACGCATAGTTGTATTTCTAACAGTAATATTTACATATTCTAAAGTTATTTATTTAACTTTAAAATATTTCTCATCTTTCTAAAGTAACGACCAAAAATGGAACTGAGCCTGCTTCAGTTTTCTATGAGAACTTCCTCGGTTATTGGTTGAGAGCTTACTTTGCCAATCGATCATTTTTCGTTTGTGAGGAATTCACTCTATAACCAAAGAAGTCCAGAATATATTATCCATTGAGAAGAGATCCTGGCTCGACCGAAAAACATTTTATTCCAATCTCATACTTCGTTTAGCCAAAGATGGCAACCCTATGAGGCTCACAATGATGATCCTCTGTATGTTGCTCTGCGTTTGCTCCCACGGTGTGTTTAGTGGAACACGCTTTGACTGCTCGAATATATACCAAGTGCACAACTTACTAATACTAAATAATATATCAAGTTCGTTAGAAGTCAATTCATTTATGACTTTGCTGTTCAGATACACTGGGCAATATCGCTAAATTTATGCCCCATGGTATGTGGCCACTACCAAATGTTAACCGAATTTTGTCATACGTCAATCAATTTGGATATTTGAGTTCACAGAGCTTGCTCGAGGATTCTTGAAAAATTTGAAAGTATTCCTCGATTTTTTGTGATTATTTAGAAATTCTAATGAATATCGAAGTTTACTGAAATTATTTGAGGATTCTTGAAGATTTTTAGAGTATTCCTCGATTCTCTGTGGTTATTTAGGAATTCTAATAAATATTTGAGATTGTTGAGCTTGCTCGAGGATTCTTGAAGATTTTTGGAGTATTTCTAGAGTTTTCATGATAACTTAGGAATTATAATACATATCTGTGTTTTCTGAGATTATTCGAGTATTTTTGAAGAATTTTAGAAATCTCCTCAATTTTACGATATCTGAGGATTTTAGATAAATATTTGAGTTCACTGAGCTTGCTCCAGGATTCTTGAAGAATTTGGGAACATTTCTGGATTTTTTGTAATTATTTAGGAATTCAAATGAATATCTGAGTTTGCTGAGCTTATTCGAGGATTCTTAAAGATTTTTAGAGTATCCTCGATTTTACGATAACTGAGGAATTCAGATGAATATTTGTGTTCACTGAGCTTATTCGAGGATCCTTGAAAAATTTGGGAATATTTCTAGATTTTTTATGATACCTGGGAAATTCAGATGAATATTTGAGTTTGCTGAGCTTGCTCGAGGATTCTTGAAGAGTTTTAGTGTATTCCTCGTTTTTTTTTGTGATTATTTAGGAGTAGTAATGAATATCTGAGTTTGCTGAGCTTATTCAAGGATTCTTGAAGAATGTTAGAGTTTTCCTCGATTTTACGATAACTGAGAAATTCAGATGAATATTTGTGTTCACTGAGCTTATTCGAGGATCCTTGAAAAATTTGGGAATATTTCTAGATTTTTTATGATAACTGGGAAATTCAGATGAATATTTGAGTGCACTGAGCTTGCTCGAGGATTCCTGAAGAGTTTTAGAGTATTCCCCGATATTTTGTGATAATTTAAGAATTCTAATGAATATTTGAGTTTGCTGAGCGAGTTTTAGAGTATTCCTCGATTTTTTGTGATTATTTAGGAATTAGAATGAATATTTGAGTTTGCTGAGCTTATTCAAGGATTCTTGAAGATTTTTAGAGTATTCCTCGATATTTTGTGATTATTTAGAAATACTAATGAATATTTGAGTACACTGAGCTTTCTCGGGGATTCTTGAAGAGTTTTAGAGTATTCCTCGATTTTTTTTTGATTATTTAAGAATTCTAATGAATATTTGAGTTTGCTGAGCTTATTCAAGGATTCTTGAAGAGTTTTAGAGTATTCCTCAATATTTTGTGATTATTTAGAAATACTTATGAATGTTTGAGTTCACTGAGCTTTCTCGATGATTCTTGAAGAGTTTTAGAGTATTCCCCGATATTTTGTGATTATTTAGGAATTCTAATGAATATTTGAGTTTGCTGAGCTTATTCGAGGATTCTTGAAGAGTTTTAAAGTATTCCTCGATATTTTGTGATTATTTAGGAATTCAAATGAATATTTGAGTTTGCTCATTCGAGGATTCTTGAAGAGTTTTAGAGTATTCCTCAATATTTTGTGATTTTAGAAATACTAATGAATATTTGAGTACACTGAGCTTTCTCGAGGATTCTTGAAGAGTTTTAGAGTATTCCTCGATTTTTTGTGATTATTTAGGAATTCTAATAAATATTTGAGTTTGCTGAGCTAATTCGAGGATTCTGGAAGAGTTTTAGAGTATTCCTCGATATTTTGTGATTATTTAGAAATACTAATGAATATTTGAGTACACTGAGCTTTCTCGAGGATTCTTGAAGAGTTTTAGAGTATTCCTCGATTTTTTGTGATTATTTAAGAATTCTAATGAATATTTGAGTTTGCTGAGCTTATTCGAGGATTCTTGAAGAGTTTTAGAGTATTCCTTGATATTTTGTGATTATTTAGGAATACTTATGAATATTTGAGTTCACTGAGCTTGCTCGAGGATTCTTGAAGGGTTCTAGAGTACTCCTCGATTTTTTGTGATTATTTAGGAATTCTAATGAATATTTGAGTTTGCTGAGCTTATTCGAGGATTCTTGAAGAGTTTTAGAGTATTCCTCGATATTTTGTGATTATTTAGGAATTCTAATGAATAGTTGAGTTTGATGAGCTTATTCGAGGATTCTTGAAAAGTTTTAGAGTGTTCCTCAATATTTTGTGATTATTTAGAAATACTTATGAATATTTGAGTTCACTGAGCTATCTCGAGGATTCTTGAAGAGTTTTAGAGTATTCCTCGATTTTTTGTGATTATTTAAGAATTCTAATAAATATTTGAGTTTGCTGAGCTAATTCGAGGATTCTGGAAGAGTTTTAGAGTATTCCTCGATATTTTGTGATTATTTAGAAATACTAATGAATATTTGAGTACACTGAGCTTTCTCGAGGATTCTTGAAGAGTTTTAGAGTATTCCTCGATTTTTTGTGATTATTTAAGAATTCTAATGAATATTTGAGTTTGCTGAGCTTATTCGAGGATTCTTGAAGAGTTTTAGAGTATTCCTTGATATTTTGTGATTATTTAGGAATACTTATGAATATTTGAGTTCACTGAGCTTGCTCGAGGATTCTTGAAGGGTTCTAGAGTACTCCTCGATTTTTTGTGATTATTTAGGAATTCTAATGAATATTTGAGTTTGCTGAGCTTATTCGAGAATTCTTGAAGAGTTTTAGAGTATTCCTCGGTATTTTGTGATTATTTAGGAATTCTAATGAATAGTTGAGTTTGATGAGCTTATTCGAGGATTCTTGAAAAGTTTTAGAGTGTTCCTCAATATTTTGTGATTATTTAGAAATACTTATGAATATTTGAGTTCACTGAGCTTTCTCGAGGATTCTTGAAGAGTTTTAGAGTATTCCTCGATTTTTTGTGATTATTTAAGAATTCTAATGAATATTTGAGTTTGCTGAGCTTATTCGAGGATTCTTGAAGAGTTTTAGAGTATTCCTCGATATTTTGTGATTATTTAGGAATTCTAATGAATAGTTGAGTTTGCTGAGCTTATTCGAGAATTCTTGAAGAGTTTTAGAGTATTCCTCGGTATTTTGTGATTATTTAGGAATTCTAATGAATAGTTGATTTTGATGAGCTTATTCGAGGATTCTTGAAAAGTTTTAGAGTGTTCCTCAATATTTTGTGATTATTTAGAAATACTTATGAATATTTGAGTTCACTGAGCTTTCTCGAGGATTCTTGAAGAGTTTTAGAGTATTCCTCGATTTTTTGTGATTATTTAAGAATTCTAATGAATATTTGAGTTTGCTGAGCTTATTCGAGAATTCTTGAAGAGTTTTAGAGTATTCCTTGATATTTTGTGATTACACTAGTTTACAAAATAAAACGAAAGTCGTGAACTTCTGTCAACAACCAAAGTTTTTGAAGTATAATTTAGTACTGATTTCGGAACCGTGCTTCAAAAAATTTTAAGTAGAGCCGTTTTTGAGTTTTAGCTCAATATTGAGTTTTACAACTCTTAAAAATATGAAATTTACCAAAATTCAAATATCTTGCGTTTTGTTCAACCAATTTCAAATCTTTTTCCATAAATTAAAAGCTGAATACAATACCATTCGATCATCTGAATGCAGGTTTTGCGTCAGATTTATAAAATTCATGATATTGGCGAGTTTTAGGGACGATCTCCTTAAATTTTAGCCAAATTTCCAAAAATATATGAAGAAACGTATTTTTTTCAATAAGAAAAAAACAATCTAAAAATTCTTTCTCAACGTTAATTTGACATTTCATATGTAGGCGAGTTACAGTAAAAAATTCAGCTCAATCCACAGTGTTCGAAATCAATGATTTTACGATCAAAATTAAATAACTTTTTTTAGGTTGGTTCTAGAGATTTAGCGTGTTCTACAAAGTTTTTCTGCATGTTAAAAGGCGTTTTTTGATAAAATGTAATAAATGATTAATCCCCCTAGAAGTGAGATAAAAAAATTATTTTTTCGAAATATTTTTTTAGAGGTTTGACGTCTTTGGCAAAGTTGTAGCCCATAATAAGAGAACAAAAATCGCAGAACATGTCAAAGTTCCATTTCTTACGGTTTTCGAGATATGGAGCGTTTTGTGCGAAGTACCTCTAAAACAAGTTTTTTCAATGTAGCTTCAACAGATTAAATTCTACAGTTTTGTGACCTTCTACAATCTTGTTCAGCACGTCGAATTACACATTTCTTCCGAAGATGTCAAGTCATTATAACTTAAAACAAAGAAGTTATAGGTAAATTTATCATATTTTAAGGTGTACTTTCACCTTAAGTAACTATTTCCAGCGCAAAATGGCGCAGATGGCTCAGTCGGTAGTTGAAAGATTAGACTTTTTACTATAACTTGGGGGTGGAAACCCTCGTGGGCAATAGTGGGAAAGGTGGTTTAAATACATGACAAAACTAATTATTTTGCCTGTAAGGCCGTTACAAATATTTATTTCACTTTTTGTCCCACCACTCTTTGACTGGTCGAGGGGGGGGATAAAAATAATAAAGCATTTACTTTGAAAAATATTTAAAACTCATCGAATTTGTTAAAGAGTTTTGAGCAAGACCCGAAATTTTGATAAATATTTTTTTATTTGCCCTCTCAAAATGCAAAATCCAGCCAAAAAATTTTGAAGGGGGGGGGGGGGGGGATTTGTATCAGCCTAATACAAGAAAAATAAATAAAAATTAATCATTTAGGAGCCCACAGTAATTTTTACTGCATTGCGTTAGGCCGGAACAAATCTCATTTTCTTCTTTTGTCACAATACTCGTTGGCTCGCTAAGGGGGAGGACAATAAATAATAAATGTATTTGACGAAGAAATACCCAAACAATTCGGCAAAATCTATAAACTCATCGGATTTGTTAAGAAACTTTCTGTGCAACTCTAATTTCACCTTAAAATTTTAAAATTTCTTGAATATTTTATTGGTGTCCCCCCTCAAAATGTTGAATTTCGATCAAAATTTTCCGAGGGGGCGGTGACATAAGAGAAAATCAAAATTTGTGTCAGCCTTATTTCCAGCAATATTTTACAACATTTTTGAGCATGATTTATTTATTTATTTACTTAAATTAGTGACACTTTACACCAAAGTTGCATTCGTGTCGTTTTTGAGCATTGTTTTTACCAAACAGAATATTTTATTCATGATTTTGAATTCATATTGTTTACTATCAGATGGTCAGAGAATTTCTGATAAAGTTACTTTCAAATTACCTGTTTGAAGTTTTTTTGGGGCAATATTCAAGTTAAGTAGCGCTAGAAATAGGAAGAAGGAAATATCAAACAGTTCAAGATGTGCATCAAAACACATAGTAGATTTTTTTTGTTATTTTTTCATGTATTTATATTTATATTTGTTGTTTGACTTTTCAACTACGGAATCAGTATCGGAAAACATCAGGTGAAGTTTTGATTCTTCCGATAGCAGATTAACAGCTTTTTCGGTAATCCACGAGTTTGACTTACAACTGGGAAGCAATAGAAATATATCAGATATAAATCAATAAAATACGGGGGGTGCCGAGAAATAACGCGATAGTTTTTTTTTTAATTTCAAACATTATTTTTAATCTCTTGACGTTACCCAATTACATGTTACGTCCCATCGTCTGCATCATGAGTTAATTGAAGTACTTTTCATATTTTTAACAGTACTTTTCACAAAAATCGGGTTGAAAATAAAATTTTATATCAAATTGATCATTTGATATAAAAGATTAACTTTATTTTCACCAGGAAATCGTCAAAATATGTATTGAAGAATGTTAAAATACAACTACCTTTATAAGAACTGCGAAGGTATTTATCAAAACGCATTTGATATTCTAACCACCGTAGCCATTCAGTTTTATGACTATCGAGTAGGTTGTCATTCATTTGGGCATAGATATGTTGTCATTATTTTGAAGAAATTCAATACTTTTATTTAGAACTAGCATTAGTTATAACTCTCGGGAACAATATTTTGTTCTGATGTTTTAATTTTTAGTGATAAAAACTCACTGGTTTTTGCAAAAACGTTGTAAAATATTGCCGGAAGTAACACAGTGCAGTAAAAATTACTGTGGGCTTCTTAATTATTATTTTTTTTATTTATTTTGCTTGTATTAAAGGCAAAATAATTAGTTTTTGTCATGTATTTAAACCACCTTCCCACTATTGCCCATGAGGGTTTCCACCCCCAAGTGATAGTAAAAAGTCTAATCTTTCAACTACCGACTGAGCCATCTGCGCCATTTTGCGCTGGAAATAGTTACTTAAGGTGAAAGTACACCTTAAAATATGATAAATTTGCCTATAACTTTTCTGTTTTAAGATATAATGACTTGAAATCATCGGAAGAAATGTGTAATTCGACGTGCTGAACAAGTTTGTAGAAGGTCACAAAACTGTAGGATTTTATTTGTTGAAGCTACACTGAAAAAAATAGTTTTAGGGGTACTTCGCACAAAACGCTCCATATCTTGAAAACCGTAAGAGATGGAGCTTTGACATGTTCTACGATTTTTGTTCTCTTATTATGGGCTACAACTTTGCCGTGGACGTCAAACCTCTAAAAAAATATTTCGAAAAAATCAATTTTTAATCTCACTTCGTGGGAGATTAATCATTTATTACATTTTATCAAAAGATGCCTTTTAACATGCAGAAAAACTTTGTAGAACACGCCAAACCTCTAGAACCAACCTAAAAAAAGTTATTTAATTTTGATCGTAAAATCATTGATTTCGAACACTGTGCAATCGAAGCATTGATTACGGAGAATGAGATGTGTGAAGTGAGCGACGTTGCTTAAAAATAGAACAAAAATCGATTTCAAATCATCAACCTTGTAGGGTAGCGCACCCAGAAATCGCCCACACCCCAGTTTTCGCCCACGTACTGGATCTTTTTTATTTTAAATACATTAAATCTGTTTTTGAATGATTAATTCTAATGACAATACATAGTTTTACATTATTCTTAATCAAAAACCTAAAATTGTAGCATCACATTCTGAAATTGATTCGTAAATCGTATGCTTAGACAAACCATGCTAGACCAAGCCCTCAGCATATGTTAAATCACTAGAAATGCCACACATGAAGATAGGCATAAATGTATATATTGAAAGTGTTTATCGATATATTTTCGTTTATGACGTTGAATATCAATTTAATTATATTTTAAAAGCTCTTTTAAACGGAAATGTTGTGATTAAATTCGCGAAATTCCATTTAAATCAGATGGCGAGCACTGGTACTCGAATTAAGACGCTGATCCATAATTCGCCCTGGGCGAATCTTCATATACTGTACTTCACATACCCGCTGAGCCAGTTTTCGACCCTCTTGGGCGAATTTTACCGAAAAGCTGTTATTTTTATGAAAGCGGTGAGAAGGCCTAAACTTGCTTTATTCTAGTTCAAAATCGTTTATCTGGTAGGTATTTTGATAAGAAGGTGGATTGGATAAAAATCTAAGAGGGGAAGGGATATATTGTTAAGCAATCCCGCATAGAAAAATACCAATTGACATAAAGTCCAAACAAGGTTAGTTTTTCTCATGATGTTTATTGTTGAACAACGTAAAATCATATGCTGACGACCATAAATTACAATTTAGGCAAACCATATCAGATAGTGGCAATATGTTATAGTACCCAAGTATTGTTGAGCTATATGTAGATGCAAACTCGTTTGTAATGTAAACTGTTTCGAGAAGGTAGCCAAATTCTTGGCGTTCATCCAAAATTTGTTATTTTTTGCGATAGAGTCCCGCTACCATGTGTTTCTTTGTTTCGTCTGAAGTAAAAAGACCCAATTCCTAATAAGAAAGCATAAAATGAAGCTTGTAATATTCAAATCTGATCGCTTGATGCGCTGGTTATCATGCATTTAACAACATAACAATTTCTGAAACAAAAGTTTGATTCTCGCTCAAAACGTAACGCGTAAAATGTGTTCAATATGATGATCAGAAATATATCCTCCTTTGGATCATTCTTCTTAAGTCTTCAGTACACGCTTTGCCAAGTGTGCAAACTTTTCCGCACGCATAACCCAGCAGGCCAAAAATGGTCGCAACATTGACAAAACATTGGAAATGTCAAGCGTTTACTTCGATGTTTTAGTTTTGCAATTTAAGGGATTAGTAGGCGCTGAAATTGTGAATATTTTTGTCAGATTTTTCCTTCTTTTCTGTTCTTTAGAGTTTTTAATAGTGAAAACATGATCACTCAAGTTCATCATTCCCTTTTCGGCCAAAAGGCATTCGGCCACGGCCAAAGTACCCTTTTGGCCAAATGGCGTTCGGCTAAATGACATTCGGCCAAATAATATGAAACCAGGTCACTGTGTTGTGTAAGAGGCAATAAATGGAGAATGCTACAACTCAAAATTCAGACTACTTCTGATCTAGTACTCGATTGTGTCTTATTTTTGGAAAAAAAAATGCTGCACCGGTTCATTATGATAATTGTTTAATGGAAAACAAATTTCAAATCAAATAAGGCCAAAAATGATATAACCAAAAGATGGAAAATTAACGGAAATAGAAGTAATTCTATCATGTGGGAACCCATGGTACCCATGGCCAGCTATTTGTGGTGTATTTTCTTAACTGGCAACACAATAGATACATCATTTTGACGTCATACATTAATGTTTTAGTTCATCTGCAGATAAATTACATTATCTTAAGCATCAAAACATGTAAAGAATGTTAAAACAATAAGTTTTAAAAGTGGGCGAAAACTGGTTCCAATGGTGGGCGAAAATAGGATCAAGCCATTTATTAAAGATTTCACGACATTATTTATAAATTTTTGTCCCGTAATAGCAAGAACACATGCGTTTTTACATATTTACCGAAAAAAATGTAGTTGACTTGTCCTAGAAGTATGATTTTTAAGCTGCGGAAGACAAATTCCCACATAAACTGGGCGATTTCTGGGTGCGCTACCCTATGGAAAGTCGAAAAAAATTCCGCTCTACTGTAATTTTTTTCCTTCGCGTTTTCGAACTCAGGGCATGATTCTACACCAAAAATGATCATCAGCTTACCGAGTTCAAAAATGCTGTAAACTAGTGTTATTTAGGAATACTTATGAATATTTGAATTCACTGAGCTTGCTCGAGGATTCTTGAAGGGTTCTAAAGTACTCCTCGATATTTTGTGATAATTTAGGAATTCTAATGAATATTTGAGTTTGCTGAGCTTATTCGAGGATTCTTGAAGAGTTTTAGAGTATTCCTCGATATTTTGTGATTATTTAGGAATTCTAATGAATAGTTGAGTTTGCTGAGCTTATTCGAGGATTCTTGAAGAGTTTGAGAGTATTCCTCGATATTTTGTGATTGTTTAGGAATTCTAATGAATATTTGAGTTTGATGAGCTTATTCAAGGATTCTTGAAGAGTTTTAGAGTATTCCTCGATATTTTGTGATTGTTTAGGAATTCTAATGAATATTTGAGTTTGCTGAGCTTATTCGAGAATTCTTGAAGAGTTTTAGAGTATTCCTCGGTATTTTGTGATTATTTAGGAATTCTAATGAATAGTTGAGTTTGCTGAGCTTATTCGAGGATTCTTGAAGAGTTTGAGAGTATTCCTCGATATTTTGTGATTGTTTAGGAATTCTAATGAATATTTGAGTTTGATGAGCTTATTCAAGGATTCTTGAAAAGTTTTAGAGTGTTCCTCAATATTTTGTGATTATTTAGAAATACTTATAAATATTTGAGTTCACTGAGCTTTCTCGAGGATTCTTGAAGAGTTTTAGAGTATTCCTCGATATTTTGTGATTATTTAGGAATTCTAATGAATATTTGAGTTTGCTGAGCTTGCTCGAGGATTCTTGAAGAGTTTTAGAGTATTCCTCGATTTTTTTGTGATTATTTAGGAATTCTAATAAATATTTGAGTTTGCTGAGCTTATTCGAGGATTCTTGAAGAGTTTTAGAGTATTCCTCGATATTTTGTGATTATTTAGAAATACTAATGAATATTTGAGTACACTGAGCTTTCTCGAGGATTCTTGAAGAGTTTTAGAGTATTCCTCGATTTTGTGATTATTTAGGAATTCTAATGAATATTTGAGTTTGCTGAGCTTATTCGAGGATTCTTGAAGAGTTTTAGAGTATTCCTCGATATTTTGTGATTGTTTAGGAATTCTAATGAATAGTTGAGTTTGATGAGCTTATTCGAGGATTCTTGAAAAGTTTTAGAGTGTTCCTCAATATTTTGTGATTATTTAGAAATACTTATAAATATTTGAGTACACTGAGCTTTCTCGAGGATTCTTGAAGAGTTTTAGAGTATTCCTCGATTTTGTGATTATTTAGGAATTCTAATGAATATTTGAGTTTGCTGAGCTTATTCGAGGATTCTTGAAGAGTTTTAGAGTATTCCTCGATATTTTGTGATTATTTAGGAATTCTAATGAATATTTGAGTTTGCTGAGCTTATTCGAGGATTCTTGAAGAGTTTTAGAGTATTCCTCGATATTTTGTGATTATTTAGGAATTCTAATGAATATTTGAGTTTGATGAGCTTATTCAAGGATTCTTGAAGAGTTTTAGAGTATTCCTCAATATTTTGTGATTGTTTAGGAATACTTGTGAATATTTGAATTCACTGAGCTTTCTCGAGGATTCTTGAAGAGTTTTAGAGTATTCCTCGATATTTTGTGATTATTTAGGAATTCTAATGAATATTTGAGTTTGCTGAGCTTGCTCGAGGATTCTTGAAGAGTTTTAGAGTATTCCTCGATTTTTTTGTGATTATTTAGGAATTCTAATAAATATTTGAGTTTGCTGAGCTTATTCGAGGATTCTTGAAGAGTTTTAGAGTATTCCTCGATATTTTGTGATTATTTAGAAATACTAATGAATATTTGAGTACACTGAGCTTTCTCGAGGATTCTTGAAGAGTTTTAGAGTATTCCTCGATTTTGTGATTATTTAGGAATTCTAATGAATATTTGAGTTTGCTGAGCTTATTCGAGGATTCTTGAAGAGTTTTAGAGTATTCCTCGATATTTTGTGATTATTTAGGAATTCTAATGAATATTTGAGTTTGCTGAGCTTATTCGAGGATTCTTGAAGAGTTTTAGAGTATTCCTTGATATTTTGTGATTATTTAGGAATTCTAATGAATATTTGAGTTTGCTGAGCTTGCTCGAGGATTCTTGAAGAGTTTTAGAGTATTCCTCGATTTTTTTGTGATTATTTAGGAATTCTAATAAATATTTGAGTTTGCTGAGCTTATTCGAGGATTCTTGAAGAGTTTTAGAGTATTCCTCGATATTTTGTGATTATTTAGAAATACTAATGAATATTTGAGTACACTGAGCTTTCTCGAGGATTCTTGAAGAGTTTTAGAGTATTCCTCGATTTTGTGATTATTTAGGAATTCTAATGAATATTTGAGTTTGCTGAGCTTATTCGAGGATTCTTGAAGAGTTTTAGAGTATTCCTCGATATTTTGTGATTATTTAGAAATACTTATGAATATTTGAGTACACTGAGCTTTCTCGAGGATTCTTGAAGGGTTCTAAAGTACTCATCGATATTTTGTGATTATTTAGGAATTCTAATGAATATTTGAGTTTGCTGAGCTTATTCGAGGATTCTTGAAGAGTTTTAGTGTAACGGGTGTCCACTAAATAACGGGAATGGTTTTAGCAACTGATTAAAAAATTACAAGCGCCCATAGAGAAAAGTTTTTTATGCAAAACAATCATCTATCTATCCACAAAGTCAGCGAATTTTTTATTTTGTTTCAACTTATTCTGTTCTGTAGAAAATAACATTGAAACAGGAAGCACTAGTTAAGCGCCTTGGACGGCTCTACCGATTACTAAAAAAATCCGTAAAAAAGTTAAAAGAAAACCTAAAATCTGTCCAGTTTTGAATGAACTCTACAACCTGGCATCCCTAGAAACAGATCCTGAAGGAAGTAGATGTAAACTAGCTAAATCAATAAGCATGAAATCATTTCACATCATTAAACGTACTTTTGCGTCATGGGCTGGATAAATCAATAGAATGCCGTGTAAATATCAAATATTCACATCAAATCACATTTACACGTTGTACAACATGTACATGGTTTGTTATAAAATAAAATAGCACACAAAAAACAATGAACCGCAGTGCACAAATTACATTGACACGTTTTTATGATACAGAAAAATGGCATTTTTTGGAAATTTCAATAAACGTCATTTACGAGAAAAGGCTGCCGCCACCAAAACAGTAAAACCAGTAAGTATCCCCAATTTTTTTCCTATTGTTGTTTGAGTGTGTAGATGCTAAAGGTAGCTGGGAAGTCAATTATTTCAACTAACTATTTCGCAGATGCAGAAAATGCGTGAAAGTTAAATTTTAAAAGTCGTACAAAGCAGTTGCTCCAACATCACTACACAAATATGCTGTACAAATTACTACGTTCAATTTTCTAAAATTTTATATTTTTCCATGAAAGTACAGTGTTAAACCTTTATGATAGATAGATTCAGATTGCCGTTTTTTAAGATCATATATTTTTAAGAGCACTTTGGAAGCATTCCCGCTATTTAGTGGCCACCCGTTATTCCTCGTTTTTTTTGTGATTATTTAGGAGTACTAATGAATATCTGAGTTTGCTGAGCTTATTCAAGGATTCTTGAAGAATGATAGAGTTTTCCTCGATTTTACGATAACTGAGAAATTCAGACGAATATTTGAGTTCACTGAGCTTGCTCGAGGATTCTTGAAGAGTTTTAGAGTATTCCCCGATATTTTGTGATAATTCAAGAATTCTAATGAATATTTGAGTTTGCTGAGCGAGTTTTAGAGTATTCCTCGATTTTTTGTGATTTTTTAGGAATTAGAATGAATATTTGAGTTTGCTGAGCTTATTCGAGGATTCTTGAAGATTTTTAGTGTATTCCTCGATATTTTGTGATTATTTAGAAATACTAATGAATATTTGAGTACACTGAGCTTTCTCGAGGATTCTTGAAGAGTGTTAGAGTATTTCTCGATATTTTGTGATTGTTTAGGAATTCTAATGAATATTTGAGTTTGCTGAGCTTATTCGAGAATTCTTGAAGAGTTTTAGAGTATTCCTCGATATTTTGTGATTATTTAGGAATACTAATGAATATTTGAGTTCACTGAGCTTGCTCGAGCTGGGCCCATATAGCCGAGGCGGTAAACGCACGGGTATTCAGCATGACCATGCTGAGGGTGACTGGTTCGATTCCCGGTCGGTCCAGGATCTTTTCGTAAAGGAAATTTCCTTGACTTCCTTGGGCATAGAGTATCTTCGTGCCTGCCACACGATATACACATGGAAAATGGTCATTGGCAGAGGAAGCTCTCAGTTAAAAACTATGGAAGTGCTTATAGAACACTAAGCTGAGAAGCAGGCTTTGTCCCAGTGAGGACGTTACGCCAAGAAGAGGAGGAGGAGCTTGCTCGAGGATTCTTGAAGAATTTTGGAGAATGTCTAGAGTTTTTATGATTACTGAAGAATATAGATGAATATCTGAGTTCACTTAGATTTCTCCAGGATTCTTGAAGGATTGGAGAGTATTTCTCGATATTTTGTTATTATTCAGGAATTCCAATGAATATCTGAGTTTGCTGAGCTTATTCGAGGATTCTTGAAAATTTTTAGTGTATTTCACGATTTTACGATAACTGAGGAATTCAGATGAATATTTGTGTTCACTGAGCTTGCTCGAGGATTCTTGAAGAATTTGGAAATATTTCTAGATTTTTTATGATAACTGGGAAATTCAGATGAATATATAAGTTCACTGAGCTTGCTCGAGAATTCTTAAAAAAAATTAAGATTATTCCTCGAATTTTTGTGATTATTTAGGAATTTTAAGGAATATTTGAGTTCACTGAGCTTGCTTGAGGATTCTTGAAGAATTTGAGAGTATTCCTCGATTTTTTGTAATTATTTAGGAATTCTTATGAATATGTGAGTTTGCTGAGATTGAATTAAAATATTTACCGGAATTCCCAGTTCATCATGAAAATCAAAAGATATTCACAAATTCTTCAAGAACCCTCGAGTAAAATCATTCAACTCAACTATTCACCAAAATTCCCAGGCCATCATAAACATCAACAAATATTCACAAATACTTCAACAAACTCCCGAGCAAGCTCATTGAACCCAAATGTTCACCAGAATTCCCAGATCATCATAAAAATCAACAAATATTTACATATACTTCAACAAACTCTCGAGCAAGCTCATTGAACTCAAATTTTCACCAGAATTCCCAGGTCATCATAAAAATTAACAAATATTCACAAATACTTCAACAAACCCTCGAGCAAGCTCATTCAACTCAAATATTCACCCGAATTCCCAGGTCATCATGGAAATTAACATATATTCACAAATACTTCAACACACTCTGGAGCAAGCTGATTGAACTCAAATATTCACCAGAATTCCCAGATCATCATAAAAATCAACAAATATTCACAAATACTTCAAGAACCCTCGAGCAAGCTCATTGAACTCAAATATTCACCAGAATTCCCAGGTCACTATAAAATCAACAAATATTCACAAATTCTTCAACAAACTCTCGAGCAATCTCATTGAACCCAAATGTTCACCAGAATTCCCAGATCATCATAAAAATCAACAAATATTCACAAATACTTCAAGAACCCTCGAGCAAGCTCATTGAACTCAAATATTCACCAGAATTCCCAGGTCATCATGGAAATCAAGAAATATTCACGAATACTTCAAGAACCCTCGAGCAAGCTCATTGAACTCAAATATTCACCAGAATTCCCAGGTCATCATAAAAATTAACAAATATTCACAAATACTTCAACAAACTCTCGACCAAGCTGATTGAACTCAAATATTCACCAGAATTCCCAGGTCACCATAAAATCAAGAAATATTCACAAATACTTCAAGAATCCTCGAGCAAGCTTATTGAACTCAAATATTCGCAAGAATTCCCAGGTCATCATAAAAATTAACAAATATTCACAAATACTTCAACAATCTCTCGAGCAAGCTCATTCAACTCAAATATTCACCCGAATTCCCAGGTCATCATGGACATCAAGAAATATTCACAAATACTTCAAGAACCCTCGAGCAAGCTCATTGAACTCAAATATTCACCAGAATTCCCAGGTCACCATAAAATCAAGAAATATTCACAAATACTTCAAGAATCCTCGAGCAAGCTTATTGAACTCAAATATTCGCAAGAATTCCCAGGTCATCATAAAAATTAACAAATATTCACAAATACTTCAACAAACCCTCGAGCAAGCTCATTGAACTCAAATATTCACCAGAATTCCCAGGTCACCATAAAATCAACAAATATTCACAAACTCTTCAACAAACTCTCGAGCAATCTCATTGAACCCAAATGTTCACCAGAATTCCCAGATCATAATAAAAACCAACAAATATTCACAAATAATTAAACAAACTCTCGACCAAGCTGATTGAACTCAAATATTCACCAGAATTCCCAGATCATCATAAAAATCAACAAATATTTACATATACTTCAACAAACTCTCGAGCAAGCTCATTGAACTCAAATATTCACCAGAATTCCCAGGTCATCATGGAAATCAAGAAATATTCACGAATACTTCAATAACCCTCGAGCAAGCTCATTGAACTCAAATATTCACCAGAATTCCCAGGTCATCATAAAAATCAACAAAAAATCACAAATACTTCAACAAACTCTCGGAAAAAAATCATTCAACTCAACTATTCACCAAAATTCCCAGGTCATAATAAAAATCAACAAATATTCACAAACACTTCAAGAACCCTCGAGCAAGCTCATTCAACTCAAATATTCACCAGAATTTCCAGGTCATCATAAAAATCAACAAATATTTACAAATACTTCAACAAACTCTCGAGCAAGCTGAGTGAACTCAAATATTCACCAGATCATCATAAAAATCAACAAAAATACACTAATATTTCAAGAATGTTCGTGCAAGGTCATTGAACTCACATATGCACCAGAATTCCACGTTTTATCAACGACTACAAACCATGAGAGCTTTCGAGCAGTCGTGATTTTTATTCATAGTTCAATGAAATATGGTTTATGTGAATGTCTAAATTGTTACGTGTTGAATATTACACAAATCGGATGTAGCGCTGAATGAAAGCTCTTACATTTTATTATATTTATTCATACAAACTTCAAACTGCTCATAAATAATATCAATGAATGTTTGTATATTCGAGCAATTTGCTCGAACAGCATGAAATTATTTCCAAAACAACTGTTACTGTTTCAGCAGCTACCAAACGCACCCGCTTTACCGTGCTTCATTGTTCTCTCCTCTCGAAACAAGCTGGCTGAGCATTGAATGTACCGATCGATGCATCTGTTTCCCCGCTTGACTTCTGAGCGGTGCTGTGTTATCAAGGCAGCCAAAAAAGAAGTTTATTTTTAGTCAATACGCACCCGTTCAAACGTCAAATCCGTTATGTCGTGTATTGGTCTCATGCGATTTTTTTTTCTTTTGCTCTGTGCTATGGTTTGCAGGAGAGTAAAGATAAAATAGAAATCAATGTGCACGGATCATCGTTTCCATGGTTGCCAATGATCATGTTTCTGCCACTCGGCAAAATGTACAACAATAATTGATTTTATTTTGTGTGATATTCTATAGTTTTGATGAAGCTGCTATGAATTGTCAGACATCAAAGATTGTTGGTACTAACATTGCTTATTATACAAAACTGATAATAATTTAATCGTGAGTAATTCCATACCAACTATCCTTGCCCTGATATTTTCATTACTTTTCATTACTAGAAAGCAGCTTATTTTCTTATTTTTTCTTTACCTAACGTATGTAAACTGGAACATGGCCTGCTTCTCAGCTTACTGTTTTATGAGCCCTGCCACAGTTATAATTACAATTATTTTCTTCAGAATGTATGTTATTCGAATATGTCGAATACAACTATTCACTTGCTTGAATAATTATACAAAACTTACATATAAATGTTATAAGAAAACCTGATTACCAAGAGCCAAATAGAAACCAGAGTTATGATACTGATTCATGTCGTAGCATTTTAGGGATTCCCCCCACACAATCTTGGCCACCCTGCCACCCTTGATCAGGCGGGAAAGTTTTCCTCTCTGAGAGAACTACAACGTGCTTTCTAAACGACAACACGTGACAATATCAATTTTTTAACGGACGAGCTTGACCTCAGACCTTAACGTCCACACCATCCGCCAGTTCCTTTGATCGAATAAGATTCACGGCGTCTATGTCCCGGTGGCCGACACGCCGGTGCCAAGTGTGTTGGCACTGCGCGGTGTGATTTCCGGTCGCCACCATACTCGCTTCTGAAGTCTTCAGCACATATTGGTTGCCGCGCGTTTCTCCTACAGCAACCACAACACCATCAGCAGATTTGATTTCACAGCCACCCACCTTGAAGATGACATCGAGTCCCTTGAGCGCAAGTATGCGTACGGAAATCAATCCGCCTTCGAGTGCAGGAACGAACAAGACGTAGTCCAACGTAATCGCGATACGGGATCCTTCCCCGTTCACGCCGAAAACAACTCCGCTTCCGCAGCCCGCCGATTTCGTGACCGTGCCGTCTGCCAGTGTTACTTCAATCACTACGTCGCTCTTGAATTCGGTGAAAAATCCGCGGTCGTTCGTCATGTGACAAGTGCAGCCACTGTCAACGACCCACGCGCCAGGAAGTGCATCACCTACTGCGAAGCACACCGCCCCACAAACAGCACTATTTACACTTGGTTTCTTCGAGACCTTTTCCGCATCCGCTTGCTTTGCCTGCTGCTCCGGCGTCGCCTTCTTCGATTCTTTTGAACCATCACTCTTCTTCGCTTCCAGGAACTTGCGGCAATTCCGGCGAAAATGCCCCGCCTGATGACAGAAGAAACATTTCTTCTCGTTCTTCGGTTTAACGTCCGTACGCAGTGCTTTCTCCTCCTTCAAACCACCACCCTGCTGGCCGCCACGCTTCTGGCATTCGTCCCGGAGCCGAGCCACTACCAGATCCATAGTCAGGTCCTCCTGCGGTCGATTTTCCAGCGAGGTAACGAAACTATTAAACGACGGTGGCAAGCTACGCAGCAGCATAATAATTCGTAGCAGCTCGCCCAGTTCGATACCCGCCACATCGAGTCGCTCATAAAGGTTCTCGATCTGCTCGATGTGTTTCTCGACGTCGCCGCCTTCGGGGAGGTTCAACGAACACAGCTGCTGGAGCAGCATCGCTTGATTCCCGATAGTGGCTTTTTCGTGGTAAGTCTGGAGATTTCGCCACATTTCCCGCGCCGTCTCAGCCTTCTTCACAAACCGCAATTGGCTGTCCTCCACAAACAAAGAAATCGTCGTTCGCGCCTTTCGGTCGTCCTTCACCCATTGCTGGTCAACCTGATCCGGCTTGGCCAAATCAACAACATCCCAAACTTCCTCCCGCTCAAGCAGCGTCTTCATACGGTACTTCCAGGAGACGTAGTTGGATGTGTTCAGTTTGGTGAAAGACACTTTTAGACCGTCCGCCATTGTTCTTTTTATTCACACCACACACGAGGTCGTCGGAAAAATTTCTTCCCGGAACACAGTTTTCACGCGAAAAGTCCACTTTTTCTCCACCTTCCAACACCGGGCCCACAACCTGATGAATTAAACCACCGCAGAGTCCGTGGGATCACTTGGCAAAATGGGAAAAAGTCACCGGAAAACTAATAATCTCGATTTTGGAGAATGAAAACAAGAGCAGATTTAATTCACTTCTTCGTTTGTATACAGTACACTGAGGATACTGTTCGTATGTTTTTCATAGTTTACATCTTATGAATCAGTTATTTTTATTATTTTCACCATTTCTTAGTTCTCGTATGCTTTTCATACTTTGAAATGCGAAATCCATAAGACTTGTCGTATGAAAAATCTCATAAGAAGCATCGTATGAAAATCATAAGATATGTTATGAAACACCATTGCTAAAAAACAACAAAACTTTTATTGGCTTGTAACCACTTCAACTTCCGAAGCGACGGTGGTCGTATGAGTAAAGCACGCACTCGCCAACCTTGACGTTCCTGGTTCGATTCCAGGTTGCGATTTTTTTTTAATTTGTGCTAAATATTTCATAAAAATATGTATGATAGTCATACGACATAGTTTCAGTTATTATACGTTATCGGTATGATTTTCATACGTGAGTGTTATGAAATTTATACAGTAATAGTATGACAATAATAGTTGGCGCTTTGAATCCAACATCATAGTTCGTAACTATGATTGCCGCAAGAAATTCTTGTGGCAAAAAATCATAGTTGATTCGTATGATTTTCGGAGTTGCAGTATCCTCAGTGTAGGTTAAGAACTAAGAAAAACAAAAGCACGGCAGCAAGTACCGTTCGAAATAAACAGTGTTGGCAGATTGCTTGGTGAGTCGGTCCGATGAAGCAGGGTAGTCGTTCGATTCCCAACATTTACGACAAGGCGTTTAATGCTAATTAGACGTATATACGCCTATAGTGCTACCTCACTGCATGTTCCGTACGGAACGTACCGCAAGCGAGTGCGACTTAAATTGAATAGAACGCCCGACGCCGATACCGCACATCGCGCCATGTTGCAAGAAACGCTGTCTTTTCTAACCATCTTCATGCTATTTTCGTCCGCCAATACACCGCACTCACCAGAATGCAACTCCCGAGACGACCCACCCTGCCAACGCCACTGTGACCGTGAGTTCCCACCGCAACCGTAAGTGTCACCTGTGAGTGGCAGTGAGAGGCTCCCACTATCGGCATCGTTACCAGTGTGGTAACTCACGCGAAACTCACCACAGTAGTGTGGTGAGTTCAGCCTGCGCTAATTCGAGAAGTTTCCTCCCGCGTCTGGAACACGTGCTGCGATATTGCGGGAATGTTCTAGATTTCGAAGATGCGCGTATAAATACGCGACTGGTCCGCCCCAAGAGTTCAGTATTGTTTCAACCGCCGCGAATATAACTCGAGTGAATAGTGATCCAAAAGTGAAAAGTACAAATGTAAAGTGACTCGTAGTGAACAGTAGAGTAGTGAACAGTAGTGTAAATAGTAAATAGTAAAGAGAAAATAAAGTGTAGTTTATTGTGATCAGCAGAAAAAAGTCAGTGTGGTGTTTTGTATTCCTTTCCGACCTCACGATATACAGTCCACCCGACCCGACCGGAGTTGGCCACGGTTAACGCGCCAACACTGCAGGTTTTGGCAAAATAACGGGCTGTCTTAGTGCTACACCTTCAGGAATGTCGTGACAAAATGTCAAAGAAGCGTAACGCCTCATCAAGCAAAACAAAATAAAAATAGATTTGCTTCTGCTTCTCGTTCTCTCAGCCTACTTCTCCGCTTCCTCGCCCTTCCACAACACTCCGACTCCAGCTGGTGCTAGGTGTTATTTTTTTGCATGTTCTAGTAGTGATTTGGGATTGAACTTACGATCCGAAGATTACTCAATCATATTAACTTACCAATCTGCTGCTGCTGATCAACGATGCTACAGCTGTTCCGATGGCGTGCGTTGATTTGATCCCCAATATAAAGAATGGTTTTCCGAGAATTCTTTATATTGGGGATAAAATTAACGCACGCCATGGGAACAGCTGTAGCATCTTGAACCGTCAGCAGCAGAGTCAATTCACAAAACTTGTTTTCAAAGAGGTTTTTCATTGTGTGTTGAGCATTCCTCTTTTGAATAATCTTATGATCCGCCAAAGCATCCACCTATTCCAGGACACATTTTCCGACGAAATGGGAATTAGTAATTTTCTGATGGTCAAGTTCCCAATCTAAACCAGCAATGTTTGCTTCTGAGCTGATGAATGAGTGAGGGAAAACGAAGAAGCAAATGTGATGCACAACTTTGTAAACAGAAGCGTTGGCCCTGTAAGAGAAAGACAACATGTGCTGTGAAATGCATAACATATCACCCATCCTCTTTGCTCTTGGCACTTGAAGAGCAGTTTTGAAGCATTCTGATAGCTCCCAATCGAAAACCCTTCAAGCAGTTGAAATGCTAATTAACAACCAAAAGCTTTTGCGTAGCACAGCCTATGCTATTTGAAGGCAGTTATGCATTCGAACTGCTTATGTAGGGCAGCAAGCAGTTCGAATGCATTATACGGGCTGCTGTACGGCTTATTCAAATGCTTAGTGGTTACCTGGGTAGTAGCCTTTAAATTGGAACATTCTGTACTCACCAGCTGATAAAAGAAGCCTTGTAGCCATGCGGTTAGGGTCACCAAGCTTATAAACGCACCATGATGGGGTGAGTGTTCGATTCCCTTCCTACCTTACCGATAACGCTAAGGCCGGGGTGGCCTCTGCTGTACATGGTAGCCGTCTCCATTCCACTGGGTCCATGATTGTTTGTCACACTACGTCTTCTTCAGAGCGTTAATGATTAATCATAAATTTAATCATGATTAATGATTAATGATTAAGATTAATCAAAATCATTAATCATAATCACAAAAAAATTTCATTTAATCATTAATCATTAATCTTAATCACTCTGTTCTTACAATCTAATCATTAATCAGTAATCATAATCATAAGAAAAAAATATTAATCAATCATTAATCATTCATCACCAAAAATGATTCATCATATAAAATATATGATCCAATTTAAATTGGTTCAAATGCTGTTCTAAATAATATTATTTATGATTCTTTTTTCAAAAATCTCCCGGACAGAGTTACCTTTTACGTTTGAAACTTCAAAAACATGTTAAACAATAAATATATTTTAATCATTTCTAGTTTTTTGTGATTGATTAATCATGATTAATCATGATTTTTAATCAATGAGCCATTTTCAATCATTAATCATAATCAATAATCACAGATAAAACCAATTTTAATCATTAATCATAATCTTTAATCATCCTAAAAATCAAATTAATCATTAATCATAATCAATAATCACCAAAATTGGAACTTTAATCATCAATGATTAATCATGATTAAAATTTTAGTTAATCATGAACGCTCTGGTCTTCTTGTATCGGTCGGATGACCCGAGAACCATTTTAGACGGGTTGCTATCCGACATCCTGATGACGTGACCCGCCCACCGTAGCCTCCCGATTTTCGCGGTATGGACGATGGCTGGTTCTCTCAGCAGCTGATGCAGCTCGTGGTTCATTCGCCTTCTCCAAGTCCCGTCTTCCATCTGCACTCCGCCGTAGATGGTACGCAACACTTTCCGTTCGAAAACTCCAAGGGTACGTTGGTCCACTGCACGTAGGGTCCATGTTTCGTGCCCATAGAGGACGACCGGTCTAATCAGTGTTTTGTTGATAGTGTTACGGCGAACTATATTCGATCGTAGAGTTCTGCGGAGTCCAAAGTAAGCACGATTTCCTGCCCCAGTGCGCCTCTGAATTTCTCTGTTGGTGTCGTTGTCGGCGGTCACCAGTGAGCCCAAGTACACGAATTCTTCAACCGCCTCGATTTCATCACCGTCGATATAAATTCGGGGTGGCGGGCGCGGTGATTCCTCCCTGGAGCCCTTTGCCGTCATGTACTTTGTCTTCGACACATTAATGACTAATCCGATTCGCCTGGCTTCACTCTTTAGTCGGATGTACGTTTCCGCCATCGTCTCAAATTTACGAGCAATAATATCAATATCATCGGCGAAACCAAGCAGCTGAACGGACTTCGTGAAAATCGTTCCACTCGTCCACTCGAAAGACCATCACCTTGCCGTAACCCTCTGCGAGATTCGAAGGGACTCGAGTGTCCCTGATACTCGAACTACGCACATCACTCGATCCATCGTCGCCTTGATTAATCGTATCAGTTTATCCGGGAATCCGTATTCGTGCATAATCTGCCATATAGCTGTTCTCGATCGATTGTATCATACGCCGATTTGAAATCGATGAACAAGTGATGTGTGGGCACGTTGTATTCGCGGCATTTCTGCAACACCTGGCGGATGACGAACATCTGATCCGTTGTAGCGCGTTCACCCATGAATCCAGCCTGATATTGCCCCACGAACTCTCTTGCAATCGGTGGTAGACGGCGGCATAAAATTTGAGAGAGTACCTTGTAGGCAGCGCTCAGTAGTGTGATCACGCGGTAGTTCCCGCAATCCAACTTATCGCCCTTCGGTGCTTGCAACGTCGCCATTGAGGTGCTCATCGTAATGCTGCCGCCACCTCTCGACCACCTCACGCTCGCTCGTGAGAATATTCCCGTGATTTTCTCGGCACATGTCGGCTTGTGGCACAAAGCCTCTGCGCGAGCGGTTCAGCATCTCGTGGAACTTTCCTGTGTCCTTAGCGTGGTACAGCTCTTCCATCGTTTCGCGATCTCGTTCTTCCTGCTGGCGCTTCTTCATCTGGAAGTTCTGCCTGTTCTGCGCCTGTCTGTAACGTGCCTCATTCGCTCTCGTACGGTGTTGCAGCATTCTCACCCATGCTGCATTCTTCTCGTGTTTCAACTGTTCACATTCGCCGTCGTACCAGTCGTTTCTGTGATTCGGAGTCGCGAAGCCTAGCACTGTAGCCGACCCAGCAAACCACAAGTCATATAAGGATGTTAGTCTAAAGTTATATAAATGGACGAATTTAGTTAGAATTATATAAGGCGCAATAATATATTAGGTGAAATCGTTTAAGAATCCCACAATTTTATCCGATTTCATTTGGCAGTATTAGTAACTTAAACTTTGCGTTAACAATTATACAACTTCAAGTTGACATTCTTTAACAACTTCAAATGCACTTGTTGCGACTCCATTGTAATCTTAAAAGCGAGATTATATATGGAGCCATTTTTGTAAAAAGGAAATTATACGGTGATGGGATCTGGCTTGGGAGCCAGAAAATTATGAAAACTAAGTGTTTTTGGAAATATTTCGCTAGGCGCATCATTGAACTCAAATAAGTACAGATGCAGGCGAGTTTCATTACATTCACCTACTTGAATGTCCTACTGATAGCTCCAAGGGCAGCTCTGTGCAAGTACCAGCGCAGCGGTATCGCGGATTCGCAGCTGTGCTCTTCTAGGAGATATAATCAATTAATCAATCACTCACACTTTGCTTGCAATTTTTTCACCATTATTGCCAAAATTCACACTTTTATCCATGAGTCGGGCACGACTTGTTGTTATTTTATTGTTTGTGAAAACGAAATCGTATAAAGGCTCAAACCAAGTTATATTTGAAATTATATAAAACGCCGAATGAATTCACCTAGAATAGTCAAATGATATCAAAATGATATGGTGCATTAAAAAAATCCTTTTTGAATGAATAAATATGTTGAATAATGAATATAATAATAATAAACTGAGTTGCGACAGAGTAACGTTAACCAATTTGTTGACTGGGCTTGAGTGCACAATTTTGTCACCCAATACGGGTACTTTTGTGGCCATTCAGACCAGCCTTCTAATTATTTATAATTGCTTATATTTCACGTCCTACAACAGTCAGTGGTTGTCACAGTGGTAGGGTATCTGATTAATGAGATGTAGGAGAATCGAGGCTTGAACACTTTTTTTATTATTTGAACATGTGAAAATGAAATCGTATATATCGTCAAGCAAAGTTATAAAAGGAAGTTATATTACATGCCAAATGAATTCGTCTGAAATTGTATAACTCAAAGTGGTTTTCAAAATGTACGTATTCATTCATTTCATTTATTTAGTATTACATCAAATTCATGATAAAACTGAATCAACAATATTTCTCCATAATACACGGTTCGTGGCTGCCGCTCTCCATCCTCGGTCGCGCCCGATGCTTGCCAAGTCACGCTCCACCTGGTCCGCCCATCGTGCTCTCTGCGCTCCACGCCTTCTTGTACCAACCGGATGGTTAGCAAACACCAGCTTTGCAGGGTTGTTGTCCGGCATTCTTGCAACATGCCCTGCCCAACGTATCCTTCCGGCTTTGGCCACCTTCTGGATGCTGGGTTCGCCGTAAAGTGCAGCGAGCTCGTGGTTCATTCTTCTCCGCCACACACCGTTCTCCTGCACACCGCAGAGGATCGTCCTTAGCACGCGTCGCTCGAAAACTCCGAGTGCTTGCAGTTCCTCCTCGAGCATGGTCCATGTCTCGTGCCCGTAGAGGATTACCGGTCTTATTAGCGTTTTGTACATGGTGCATTTGGTGCGTGGGTGAATCTTTTTCTACCGCAGTTTCTTCTGGAGCCCGTAGTAGGCCCGACTTCCGCTGATGATGCGCCTCCGAATTTCACGGCTCACGTTGTTGTCAGCCGTCAGTAAGGATCCGAGGCAGACGAATTCCACCACCACTTCGAAAGTATCCCCGTCTATCGTAACATTACTACCCAGACGGATCCGGTCGTTTTCGGTTCCGCCTACCAGCATGTACTTTGTTTTTGAGGCATTCACCACCAGTCCGACCTTTGCTGCTTCACGTTTCAGGCGGGTGTACAGCTCTGCCACCGTTCCAAATGTTCTGGCAATAATGTCCATGTCGTCCGCAAAGCACACAAATTGTCCGGATGTTGTGAAAATCGTTCCCCGGCTGTTGAGCCCGGCTCGTCGCATCACACCTTCCAGAGCGATGTTGAAGAGTAGGCATGAGAGTCCATCACCTTGTCGCAGTCCCCGGCGAGATTCGAATGAACTGGATAGTTCACCCGAAACTCTTACGCAGTTTTGCACACCGTCCATCGTTGCTTTAATCAGTCTAGTCAGCTTCCCAGGAAAGCCGTTTTCGTCCATGATTCTCCATAGCTCTGCACGGTCGATACTGTCGTATGCCGCTTTGAAGTCGATGAACAGGTGATGCGTTGGGACCTGGTATTCAAGGCATTTCTAGAGGAATTGCCGTACAGTAAAGATCTGGTCCGTTGTCGAACGGCCGTCGATGAAGCCGGCTTGATAACTTCCCACGAACTCATTTGTTTTAGGTGACAGACGACGGTAGATGATCTGGGATAGCACTTTGTAGGCAGCATTCAAAATAGTGATCGCCCTGAAGTTCTCACATTCCAAATGGTCGCCTTTCTTGTGAATGGGGCAGATTACCCCTTCCTTCCACTCCTCCGGTAGCTGTTCAGTTTCCCAGATCCTGACTATCAGCCGATGCAGACAGGTGGCCAACTTTTCTGGGCCCATCTTGATGAGTTCAGCTGCGATACCATCCTTACCAGCTGCTTTGTTGGTTTTGAGCTGGTGAATAGCATCCTTAACGTCCCTCAGCGTGGGAGTTGGTTCATTTCCGTCCTCCGCTGCACTGGCGTCGTCGTTTCCTCCGTTGCCGTGGGCTCCCGTGCCTACGTTCTCCACGCCGTTCAGGTGCTGATCGAAGTGCTGCTTCCACCTTTCCATCACCTCACATCCGTCCGTCAAGAGGCCTCCGTCTTTATCCCTGCATATTTCGGCTCGCGGCACGAAGCTGTTGCGGGATGCGTTGAGCTTCTGATAGAACTTCCGTGTTTCTTGAGAACGGCACATCAGTTCCATTTCTTCACACTCCGCTTCTTCCAGGCGGCGCTTTTTCTCCCGAAAGAGGCGAGTCTGCCGTTTCCGCTTCTGTTTATAACGTTCCACGTTCTGTCGAGTCCCTTGCTGCAGCATTACCGCCCTCGCTGCATTCTTCTCCTCTAAAACCGTTCTGCACTCTTCGTCGAACCATTCGTTCCGTCGACTCCGTTCCACGTACCCGATGGTGCTCTCGGCTGAGTCGTTGATGGCTGCTTTCACTGTACTCCAGCAGTCCTCTAGAGGGGCCTCATCGAGCTCGCCCTCGTCTGGCAACGCGGCCTCGAGATTCTGCGCGTATGCTGAGGCGACATCCGGTTGCTTCAGTCGCTCTAGGTTGTACCGTGGCGGTCGCCGGTATCGTACATTGTTGATGACGGAGAGTTTTGGGCGCAGTTTGACCATCACCAGATAGTGGTCGGAGTCGATGTTGGCGCCACGATAGGTCCTGACGTCGATAATGTCGGAGAAGTGCCGTCCGTCAATCAGAACGTGGTCGATTTGAGATTCCGTCTGCTGTGGTGATCTCCAGGTGTAACGATATGGGAGGCTGTGTTGGAAAAAGGTGCTACGTATGGCCATATTTTTGGAGGCGGCGAAATCAATGAGTCGTAGGCCGTTTTCGTTCGTCTGCTGGTGGGCGCTGAACTTACCAATCGTCGGTCTGAATTCCTCCTCCTGGCCTACCTCAGCGTTCAAATCACCTATGATGATCTTGACGTCGTGGCTTGGGCAGCGATCGTACTCGCGTTCGAGCTGCGCGTAAAATGCGTCCTTGTCATCATCAGTACTTCCGGAGTGTGGGCTGTGCACGTTTATTATGCTGAAGTTGAAGAATCGGCCTTTGATCCTCAACCTGCACATTCTTTCGTCGATCGGCCACCAACCGATCACGCGCCTCTGCATATCACCCATCACGATGAAAGCTGTTCCCAGCTCGCGTGTGTTGCCGCAGCTCTGGTAGATGGTATGATTACCTCTAAACGTTCGCATCATGGATCCTGTCCAACACACCTCCTGCAGCGCTACGATGCCGAACCCGCGGTCCTTCAGTAGATCGGCGAGTATGCGGGTGCTCCCAATGAAGTTGAGAGATCGGCAGTTCCACGTACCGAGTTTCCAATCGCAAGTCCTTTTTGTTCGCTGGGGTCGTTGCCGTTGGTCTCGGTTCGTATTATTCTGTTGCTGATTTTCCGTTACAATGGGTTTTTACGGCTGGCTCGTAGGGCCTGACACCAACCCCCTACTTTCCGGAGGACCATAGTGCACAGTTGAGCTTAGAGTCCTTCCCTGGCACTCGGACGTAGATCAGCCGCCCCTAACATGGGGATCAGACGCTGTTGTGAGCCGCTCCTCCTGGAGAACCCCCCCTTCCCTGTCAGCCTACGACCAAAGTTCCCACCGGGGTTGGTTACCCGATCTTCCCTAAGGTTGCTCATAGTTTCCGGCCGGTACCGCGTGGAGGTAGGGATAGGAGTTGCTGGGCAGAGGCTAGTGGATCACAATGGGATCTGAATTGCGCAGCATACCCAGCCTTTACCGTGCCAAAAATGTACGTATATGGCCTCCAAATTTGTGCGAATAGAGCATATTTGATGCATCATATACAATGTGTTTGGACGGATAAGAGTTTACTTAGCACAGTTATGGCAATGTTATGTGAATCAATTTGTTGGCTGGGGATGCACTAAGGCGACGTGAAACATCGTAGAGGTGACGGATGTCGCCGGTGTTTGCGGCTTTCTCGCCTTCGTCGGCTAGGGAGTCCGCCCACGCTCTTTTGTCCCATCTACATGAGCGTTTCACCTCCTATTCGAGAGCTGAATAGCGCTGACGGGCTATGACTTTGGCTCCTCGTGTTTCCGCTCGCTCTATCGCGGCTTTCGCGTTCCTTCGCTCCTCTATCTTCCTCCAGGTATCATCTGTGATCCACTGCTTTCTCCTGGTGCGTAGCTCACCCAAATTATTCTCGCCGGTGGCGATTAAGGCATTTTTGATGGCGCTCCATTGATCTTTTATTCTTCCACCTTCTGGAATATTCGCATCACGGTTCTCTAGCTCCTCGACGAAGGACCTTTTCACCGCAGCTTCGTCCAGTCGGCGTGTGTTGAACCGACGCCCGATTTTCTTCTCCCGTCGATGAATCCTAGCAATGCGCAGTCGGATCTCGCCGATTAGGAGATGATGGTCAGACGCAATGTTGGCGCTACGTTTGTTCCGCACATCAAGAAGGCTGCGTCTCCATTTTCGGCTGATGTAGATGTGGTCGATTTAATTTTCCGTGACGTCATTACGGGAAACCCATGTCATTTTGTGCACTGGTCGATGAGGAAAGAGCGATCCCCCAATCACCATGTCATTGTTGCCACAAAACTCTACAAACAGCTCTCCGTTTTCGCTCATTTCTCCGAGACCATGGCGTCCCATGACGTGCTCATATTCCAAGTTGTCGGATCGGAACCAACCTTTGCGTTGAAGTCGCCCAGGATGATCTTGATATCACCTTTCGGAATCTTGTCCACGACAGCATTCAGTTGGCTGTAAAAGTTCTCTTTGTCTTGCAATTTGGCAGCATCGGTTAGCGCGTACCATTGGATCATGGTAAGATTTCGAATCCGTGTTCTGAATCTGGCTACAATTATCCTCTCATTAATAGGTTCCCAATTCATGAGCGCAGCGTGGGCGTGAGCGCTGAGCAGGAAACCAACTCCACGGTGGCAAGGAGCGTGTTCACCTCGTAGCAGAGTTTGACCCAACGCCAATCTGTGTTCTCCAAAGTTCGGCCAACGGACTTCGCTCAGTCCTAGGATCTCATGCCTCATTGGCTTGTTGTAAGTAACTGTGGACAATGGATTACTACACGAATTTATACTGGCCTGCTAACTCTCACACGAAATTTGACGTTTGAGCGGTGTCGGCACCTCTCAAACGTCAAATTCTCTGTGAGAGTAAGCAGGCCAGCCTTAATTCGTGCAGTGGACCATAGTGGTAATCACGTTCAAATGTATGCGTGTCTTTTTTGTAGATGTAGTTGTGAAACTGCGAGGAAAATATTTGCACTCTTACCCCGGACGTTAGTTTTATCATTATTTACCCGTTTTACCCAATTCGATTGGGTAATATTTGCATATGCAATCTGAATAGCCTTTCAATCGGCGTGCACTTTTGTGTGAGGAAAAATTTGCGCTAGTGTTCGTGTGTTGAAATGTCACTTATCTCTATAGGTGGATATGAGAATGAGAGAAGTGGTAGGGTCCTACCCACGCCGATTGCACTGCGGCTGTAGTTTGGTGTTTGTCCGAACAATTAGGTTATGAATTCAATGTAAAATGTAACAATTTAGCCTGTAGGAAAATAAATTTGATTACAAAAAAAATAGATGCGACGAAATCCAGTGAAGTTTACTTCAAGGGTCCCCTAATTCTAATATCTGTATGTACATCATTGCCTCCAATACATATCTAGGTTATATGTACCCGAGATCGCCGATGTAAAATCAGCGATTCAACAACAACATCGTTTTATTATTGATCTTAATCAAAAGACAGCAATAAACCAGTTAGCGCTAAATTGACTTGGATTCGTTTTCTCGGAACACACAATGATGTTGTCTTAATTGGTCGATGATTGAAAGTTATTAAGGGGCGGTATAAAAATAGAACTTAACCGCGCGCGCACATATTTACCAAAGAGCGACAAAGAATGGCTACTGAGTCAAGTTCTGCATGGGGGACGGGTTCGCTGCGCCACCTATGTACATATGTGAGCCAAAGTTCTTAATGGTTTCTTACAGCGTCACAAGTGCGATTGTTTTATCACTGCGCCTAAGGGAGTTAGGCGTTATTTCGCGTCCAATCGATTACTGTACACTGACTGATTCATGACCGAATCATCAACAAACAAACAAAGCATATCACCGTTGGGGATACTGTCGGTTCTGATACATTTCGCCGTTTGCCGCACGTTCTGCAGAAAAATACAAAACATTGTTGCATTCAAATAACCGAGGCAGAAGGCGTTGCTCACTTGGCTGTTGCTTGGCGACCGATCCATCGAGTCTTAACCGAATTGCGCCACAAAACAACCCCCCCCCCCCCCCCCGCCCGCATTCTCCATCAGATTTCGTGCTGGGCAGTTCTCCATCCATCTACCAGAACAAGTTACCGGGTGGATTCCCGATTCGACTGATTCGACAGCACGATTGCATATTGCACCCTACCTTAGTACTTAGCAGCATTAGCAGTCGAGGAGATGTGAGTGAAGTACGTGACAAACGGTTGCTTACTGGATCTCTAAAACTGCCGTTGACAGGTTCGATTGCTAGCCACTTCCCTGCCTGGTCGGTAGTGAATCGTGTGGCCTACTTTTTTAGCCTACCGGTGCGAGCGAATTCGACATGAGCCCATAACCGCCAGCCTTGGAAGAGTCTTTCGGCTGATGAAGTCATAAGTGAACCACGCGGTTTATCCAATCGGCGGACGATGTAACGAGCATTTGTTTTGTACCTAGTACCTATGTATCTCCATAGTACAATCGAACGACGCGTACGAAAACAGGCGCGGGGGAATCCGTGTTTGGTTTGTTGTTATTAAAGCATCACGCACTGCACGTTTCTGTACACATGCTTCTTACGGTGCATTGCATTGTGGATTGGCATAGATGTGGCATCGACAGGGTGATGGTGTACAGCAATTATCGAGTCTGCACTGTTGTTGACGGATTGTTGAGTAGAGTGAAGATTTTTACGTAAAATCATGTGAAAATACGCCCACCTCATTTATCGTAGTGTGTTCAATGGGTTACTACGACTGAGCAGGGAATCTCAGCAGGTCAAGTTGATTTCAACAACAACAAGCAATATTGTAATATTTTCTTAAATACCAGGAAGTATATCTGAAGAAGAAAACTAGTTAAATTACATTGAGAATGAGCTTATGTTAGAAAAACAGCCGTTGCTATGGAGACTAACAATCCCAGAACCTCCACGATTGTCTTGGGATGGAATTTTCGTTAGGAGAATAAGATCAATCTAAGGGTCGCCTATGGTTGGTCATGTGATCTGATAATGGATTAAAAACACTAAAGCCTGGAGCACATGGCGTCCGTTCCGTCGAGGTTTGCGTTTTTTTCGACAGTTATCCCATAGGAAATGTGTCAAACTACTGTCACGCACACGCAAACGTATGCATTGTGTGGGGCACTTAACTTTCAAAAAAACATGTTTAGGCTAAGCTCAACTTTACAATGTGATGGAAAGCAGGGGGTTGGTGTTCGGCCCTGCGAGGTAGCCGTAAAAAAGAAGTACAACCGAATAATACGAGCCGAGTCCAACGAAAAAGAACCTAGCTACGATTCAGGTCTTAAATCTGGAACACATAACGTCCGTTCCGTTGAGGTTTGCATTTTTTTTACAGTTTTCCTATGGGAAATCTGTCACCCTACTGTTACGCACAATGTATACGTTTACATTGAGTGGGGAACTCAACGATTGAAAACTCGATACGTGGAACTGCTGACCTCTCAATCTCATCGGGAGAATCAAAAATCATTATTCATAATAATAAAAAATGTCGTTTAATCGTTATTCATTCATTTTAATCACACTGCTTTTGCTATTTAATCATTAATCAGTATTCATAAGAAAAATAATTTCATCAATCTTTATTCATTCATCATAAAAAAGATTGGGCTGCAAAACGGTGAGTCGATAGGGAGAGCGTCCAACATAGCTCTGGTCCACACAAGTTCCTACCTCATGCTTCCACGGGTCAAGCGATGACAAAGACCGCCAGCTAAGAGTTGTGTGCAGCCTGGGCACTGTTGTCTTTCTGACTTCATCTAGATTGAGGAGGTACGACCCGAGTGTCTGTTCACCAAAAAGGTGCGGCTCAAACAGCGTCTGTTCTGGCATCCAGCGGCTGAGTAAGAAGCGCTGCACCACGTCCAGCTAGATCCAAGGAGGCAGCTCCATCAGCGGTGTCGTCCCAGTGTTGGCTGGTACGTTAAACAGAACTGGCACGACGGCCCTCCGGCGAGACAGGAGTGGTGGCGTAGGCCCAATATGCCACCCGTTGTGGAATTGGGAATTCCATTCCGCAGGAATCGCCCAACGCAGGAGCTCACTGAAGCACTACTTGCGCCGGCGACGGATGATCCAAGAAAGAGGCAGAGTCACGCCAGTATCAGCGCACGCTGAGTAGACGGACGAGTGTGTGCGTGTGTTTGTTCGCTTGCTAGAGAATGGGAATATAGATGGATTCTGTAATGCATTAGGGTGTATCCCACACCCGTAAAAATCCCCATTGCGAATAACATGGGAGAAGATACGACTCGATACAATCGGCAAAGACCCACGCGACGAAATAAGGACCACAGAGAACAGACATTTAAGCTCGAACAAAAATACGTCAAAATCGTGTGTAAAGGATTTAAGTGTACCTCAACGCCACCAACGGAGACTGCCCCACATAAAAAGTCGATTTGACACCACGATGGCAGTGTTCATCGTTAAAATACACTAGCCCACAAAGCGACACGAGCGCCAAACGGCCAAAAACGGCGAGCACTGGAAACAAATTTGACAACACAACAATGTAAGTGATGGGACGCTAGCGCCGCACAACGGGGGCATAACCACATACTCTGAAATGACCGTTACAAAGCTTTACACAAGGCAGAAAGCGAAGATAGACGTCTGTTCTCTGTGTAAGGACTACGATTGGAAACTTGGAACATGGAAATGCAAGTCACTTGGTTTCGCAGGATGTGACAGGATAATCTACGACGAACTACATCCCCGCAACTTCGACATCGTAGCTTTGCAGGAACTTTGTTGGACTGGACAGAAAGTGTGGAAAAGCGGGCATCGAGCGGCTACCTTCTACCAAAGCTGTGGCACCTCCAATGAACTGGGAACAGGATTTATAGTGTTGGGCAAGATGCGACAACGTGTGATCGGGTGGCAGCCGATCAACGCAAGGATGTGCATGTTGAGAGTTAAGAACCGATTCTTCATCTACAACATCATCAACGTCCACTGCCCACACGAAGGGAGACCTGATGACGAGAAAGATGCGTTCTACGCGCAGTTAGAGCAAACATACGATGCTTGCTCGCCGCGTGACGTGAAAATCGTTGTCGGCGACATAAACGCGCAGGTAGGAAGGGAAGAAATGTACAGACCGGTAATCAGGCGAAACAGCCTGCACGTCGTATCGAATGATAACGGCCAGCGATGCGTAAACTTTGCAGCCTCCCGTGGTATGGTAGTCCGAAGCACCTTCTTCCCCCGCAAAGATATCCACAAAGCCACCTGGAGATCACCCGACCATCAAACAGAAAACCAAATCGACCACGTTCTAATCGACGGTAAATTCTTCTCGGATATAACCAACGTCCGCACATACCGCAGTGCGAATATAGATTCGGGTCACTACTTAGTCGCTGTATGCATGCGCTCAAAACTTTCGACAGTTATCACCACGCGTCGAAGTCGAAAGCCGCGGCTCAACATCGAGCAGCTGCGTAACTTAGAAGTGGCTCAAGACTACGCGCAGCAGTTAGCAGTGGCCCTACCAACGGAAGAACAGCTTGGCGCAGCTACACTTGAAGATGACTGGAGGGACATCCGATCCGCCATAGGTCCTCGAGGATCGCTTCCCAACCTTGGCTCTCGCGACCCCCCAGTCTGTTGTCATCCCGCTTTTCTTAAAACAATCGCAGCGTGCCTGCAAACAGTTGGGGGTCGCGAAACGAAGGTTGGGAAACCGTGCCTTAGTGGGACTAAGATGAATGCTAGGATGCCTGTGAAAGACACATCTGGACAGTTACTGACCGACCCGGCTGACTAGTTGAAACGCTAGTTCGAGCACTTTGGAAACCTTTTTCAAGTGTCGGTCACGCCATCAACACCTCAGCATGATCCGCCAAGGGTTCGACGCATTACCCGTGTCAACACCGAAACTCCATCAATGCAGGAGATATGAACAGCCATCTGTAGCATGAAATCGAACAGGGCCCCCGGGGTCGATCGCATATCAGCTGAGATACTCAAAGCTGACCCCGTAGTATCAGCACAACTACTGCATCAATTATTCTGCAACATATGGGAAACCGCGACATTCCCGGCCAACTGGATGCAAGGCGTCTTAGTAAAGGTACCCAGAAAAGGTGACCTGACTGTGTGCGATAATTGGCGGGGCATCATGTTACTGTGTATCGTTCTCAAAGTCCTCTGCAAATTGATCCTAAACCGGATACAGGAGAAGATTGACGCAACTCTCCGACGGCAGCAACCAGAATTTCTTTGCCGGATGATCCTAGTGGACCATATTGTCACGCTCTGTATCATTCTGGAGCAAATCAATGAATTCCACGAGTCTCTCTACCTGGTGTTCATTGATTACGAAAAAGCTTTCGACTGTCTCAATCACGGAAACGTGTGACCCTCAGGCGCAAGGGTCTCCCTGAGAAAATCATCGACCTCATTGAAGCACAGTGCAGGGCATTTTCGTGCAGAGTATTGCACAACGGTGTTTTGTTCGATCCCATCCGGATCGTTGCTGGAGCGGGGCAAGGAGGTATACTATCATCGCTTCTGTTCCTCATCGTAATCGACGAGATCCTGGTAGGTGCAATTGACCGTGAATCGAATTGTGAATTGCTTTGGCAGCCCATTACCATGGAGCACCTTAATGACTTCGAACTGGCTGATAACGTTGCTCTCCTAGCTCAACGGCGCTCTGATATGCAGAGCAAGCTCGATGATCTTGCCAATCGCTCTTCAGCGGCAGGTCTTACCATCAACGTCAACAAGACCAAATCGTTGGATGTAAACACGGTCAACCCTTCCAGCTTCACGGTAGTTGTGCAATCAGTGGAGAATGTTGAAAGCTTCCAATACCTTGGTAACCAAATGGCTGCACGGATAAAGAAGGCGAGGGCTGCTTTTGCGAGTTTAAGAAATGTATGGAAAAACAACCAGATCAACCGACGCACCAAAATCCGAATTTTTAACTCGAACGTGAAATCCGTGCTGCTTTACGCCAATGAAACCTGGTGTGTATCAGTGGAGAACGTGGATCTCTTCATCGTCGATGTCATCAAAAGCCGATAGCGATAGAAATTCGGGAGCGAACGTGGAGGTGGGTCGGCCACACTCTACGCAGGGGCGGAAACGAAATCTGCAAACAAGCGTTAGACTGGAACCCAGTAGGAAGGACATCGCAGACCCAGAGGCTCATGGCGGCGCAGCCTCAATTACGAAATCAAGCAAGTCGACAGAAATTTGACCTGGTAACAGGTCAAGGCGATGGCTGGCAATCGCCCAGGATGGAAATCTTTCAATTCGACTCTCTGCACCACCGTGGGTACCCCGGACTGAAAGTAAGTAAGTGAGTAATAGTTGTGCTGTAAAAGCTAAAAAACATTTCTTATATAACTTTGAAGGGTCTCCAAATAGCTTAGTGGTTAAGACTATGAATCGCCGGAGAAGGCAGGTTCGATTCTCGTTCCGGTCGGGAAAATTTTCTCGACTCCCTGGGCATAGTGTATCATTGTACTTACCACACAGCACACAATGTACACATTTATGCAATTGCGGGCAAAGAAAGCCCTTCAATTAATAGCTTTGGCAGTGCTCTAAGAAGAACACTAAGCCGAAGAGAGGCAGGCAAAATTTCAATGCGAACGTCTAGTCATAAAAAAGGAGAAGAAGATAAAACTTTGAAATCGAATACGCAACTATGAAAGTGGTCGTATAACTTTAAACTGGATCTATCGGAATTTACCCACGAGCTGCGGAAGATTTTCTCAAACGAATCTTCAGAGAAATATTCACAAAGTTATTGTATGAATTTTGGACTTTGAAGATTGTTATCAGTTATTTGACTATCTAATGATATGGAAAGAAAATATATGTTATACGTAAAATGTTAAGCTGTCAATCTATTGTTATCTTTATTGAATACAAATTTTTAGAAGCATAATAACTATTGCAAGGTAAAAGGTATGAAAAATAAACTTAAAATATCTTTCATACTTTTAAATGACTCGATGTTACAAACGAACCCCAATCATAACCAGAATTAGCAGATACATTTTGTGGTCACCCATCCGTGGTGCCACAAAAAAATGGACACGCAACATCTTCAGAGAAAGATCAAGTCTCCACCGGAGGTGAAGAAGATTTCACAACTCTACTCGTGTGTCCGCTATAAAGCCACCTCCAAGGTTAACCGGCCACTTTACGGCAGCGCATCCTTCGCCATCTCCCTCCTACCGACGTTGAACCAGCACCGTACCGCACCGCATGCATGCAGTTAAACTCAGCAGCACAGCCAATCAACGATGGCCAATAAACCATCCGATCGATCCGGTCGGATCGGTCTTCTTGGATGCCACTTGATGCTTCATCTCGGAGACTCGAATCGAATTCGGTAAACGCGATCATGTTCGAACGAAACGTTTTGCACAAGTGAATTTTCAATTTCTTTCGTCATGCGAAACCGATAGATTTTTTAAGCTGTGTTTTGGACCCAAACTTTGGCACACACACAATTGGTTGAACGGCTCAAGGTCTCCTAATAAGCTTCGATTGGATAGCGTGCGGTGAGTGAAGACAATATGATCAGCAGCAGTATTTGGTGGACAGTGGGGCAGACGACTGGGTTATTCTGTCAAAATATTGGTTTTTTTTTATCGCTTACTTACTTACTTACTTACCTACTTACTTACTAACTTACTTACTTACTTACTTACTTACTTACTTACTTACTTACTTACTTACTTACTTACTTACTTACTTACTTACTTACTTACTTACTTACTTACTTACTTACTTACTTACTTACTTACTTACTTACTTACTTACTTACTTACTTACTTACTTACTTACTTACTTACTTACTTACTTACTTACTTACTTACTTACTTACTTACTTACTTACTTACTTACTTACTTACTTACTTACTTACTTACTTACTTACTTACTTACTTACTTACTTACTTACTTACTTACTTACTTACTTACTTACTTACTTACTTACTTACTTACTTACTTACTTACTTACTTACTTACTTACTTACTTACTTACTTACTTACTTACTTACTTACTTATTTACTTACTTACTTACTTACCTACTTACTTACCTCATTGTAGAAAAACTTTCTTGGATTTTATCCCGCTGTGCATCATTGACCGATTGGTCCGAGTGAAAATGAAGATCGCGACGAAAGGAACCGTTATTCGAATGAACGAACCCTGAGCAACTTTGTCGGTGTTGCTGCTGCGCGTTGCACTGAATGTTAATTTTGCACGGTCGACCCCACATGGACCCCCGGGTTGATTAGTCAAACCCCAGAGTCGCGGCCAGGCGAAAGCCAAGCCATTTGGTTCCAATTTCAGGGTCACGCACGACGTCTTGGCGACGACGACGACGACCACGATCGCCCGCCGTTCATTGGAAAGAAGAAAAGGTGTCCAAGCATGCTTTGCTGCGCGTTGCATCTTTTTTTTTTTCGATCGATGGACGACTGACTTCAAATTCGATGGTCATTCCATCGGTCGTCCATGGGCCACCGATGTTGCGCATTTAGTAATCACATGGCGAATCCGAGTTACGGTCCGTCATAGTAGGCATTTATCACACACACACGTATCGGACGCGCGCGTAGTGTGTGGTCGGTTTTAAGACCACGGCGCGGCAAAAGGCAAACAACGGCGAACTGCGCGACCGGTTTCAAATTTTGCACGCTTGCTTTTGGCAGTCAAAAATATTTACAAAATCGTCGCTTAGCTACGCGGAACGCGTAATGATATGGGGGGATTGCTGCGATGCAAAGCAGCACGAGCGCATTCGAACGAGTGTGAATGAACGAAACGTTTGCGCGCGGTTTGCTGGGCCGAAATGTTTACTAAACAAAAAAGTTGTAATGAAAACTTGCTTCGAAGGAAAGGAAGTCTCCAGTTGAAGCGAGAATTTGACACCGTAGCTGCCGCCGCTGCCCTAACATTCCCTTGGAACAGATTCCGGCTGCTGTAGGTCCGCTATGATAACGCTCGAGCCTGCGGATCTGAAGGTCTTTTTCATGCTCAAATACATAATAAACTTTTTTTTTTCTTTCTTTGTAGCAGTTAGGATGATGAATCTGTCATGAGCCATGGCCCATGAGTTACACGCAATCTCCCAAATAATGATGATCGGGACCTGCCAATCAAGCCCATTCCAGGACTAGCTAGATATTTAGTTTACTTGTTGACAAGAAATGGTGTCGACGAGATCAGCTGGACGAAATATTGGACATCTGTTTGATACCGATTAATTTAGCTAAAACAATTCAATACGATGATGGAACTGCTTCTGGATGCAAAATTTATCATACAACGGTGGAGATTACTTGCATCTATCTAGCCACAAGCTACACAACTACACGATAAAGGGTAACTTCATTCTTACTATGCTCTCTACGGTTTCGAAACAAGGCTATGATGCCAAATTGCAATGAGATGCAGAGTGTAGTCTCATTAACTTATAGCTGGATCGAGACGCAAAAAATCCTATTCCAGGGCTCGAACCTTGAATCTTCGAATCGGCAGTCTCATGCTCAACTATCTACACCAAATTGAAACTGATGCAGATGCGACAAAGAAATGTAATGACGTTTTAATCATGGGTAACTTTGTTTAATTTTGTGCTGGCAACTCTATGCGATTTTTAGTATCAACGTGACATACTTTTGATAATTAGTCAATGAAAACGAATCCCTACACTAAAATGATGTATGGACGAAATGTTCGTAACACATAGGAGCAATAGCTAATTAAATTAGTCACTTAAAACAATGTAAATTTACATGACTTTTACATGAAAAACCGTAAAAATATTGTATTTTTTCGCGATTTTTTAACGAAAATTGTTGAATAACTTTGAAATAAGCTATTTAAACACCGTAGTGTCTTCGGCAAAGTTGTAGAGCATTGTTCCAACTATACTTTAACGGTGTTTTCTGTACCTTTTCGGTGCAATTTTCTGGATATTCGTGAAAATGCTAGGAAAAATACAAAATCGATTTGATACACCTCTAAACCTTTATCAATTTGGCTCAATTTTGGACTGAAGACTTGTTTTTGCATGTGGATTGACAATTTGATGTGACACGGGTAGGTCAAAAAAAGTGAACAGGTCTAATGTATACAACAGTAATCCAGACCTAATTTCTTCTAGAAGACAGTCGGAACGTCGGGCTACCGTTTGAATTCGCAAGACTGAATAACCGAAAACTCTGAGTACTAGATACTTTAAATTTTTACCACAGACAAACAGACGTAACTCTTAAGGGAAATTTATTAAAAACTTTTGCCCACTGTCTTTTTCATGAGCACACTGCCACCTGTTGGTAGAACCGCGTGAGCCACTGTCGATATTGATGGATTTTAACGTTTGTCTAACACGCACACTTCTACAAAAATCGCCAGTAATTTTCGTTTGCATCGTTCAGCAACGTCTACACTGGCAAACGTCAAACACTAGCGCCTCTGGTGGAAGGATCACGCAAAACAAATAGAATTGGAATTGATCGTTAAATGCATCTGCTCAGCCGTTTTGATGAGTGTTACGTCTGTTTGTCTGTATTTCTGCTGTTGTTGGAAATTCCAACAATCACTGCATATGTGAATTTAACAAAATTAGAGCCACATAAGCCACATTATTTGGAACACCCTATTGCACATGCAGAAACGGGAAGCGAAAGAACGCTGAATAAACCCCAAAATAGCATCAAATAAATTCAAAACATGCGGTCGGGTAATAATTTCATATTTTTAACCGGTTCCATTATTATTTGCTTATTTTGATATAGAGACAGACGAGAATGGACGGTGGCGGCTGCACATGGTTCAGTGGCGGCAGTCGCTGCCGCTCGGTTTATTTCAAGATCGGGAACTTGAGAAGCGACACGCTCTGAACTGAGAAGATCGCATTAGCACATTGGCTTAGCTTAAGTGCTACATATACAGGGTGTTAGGTTCATGAGTGCAAACTTTTTAAAGGGTGATAGAGGACCATAAATGGTGAAAAAAATGTTCTACGCATATGGTCAAATCTCAACCGTTACGTAGTTATTGAACGCCCCATGTTTTTGACTCTTATTGCCTTAACTGGCTATAACTTTTAAATGGTCAAACTTATCGCAGTTTTTTAACGCTTATTCGAAAGATTATTGAATTTTCTATCAAATGGCATTTTTGAACCGATTGGTTTAGCTGAATAACTAAGTTTTCTAGAGCAAAATAGCTAAAAATAGTGTGTTTTTATTTGTTTATGTCCATTATCTTTAAAACATGCGTAATAAATTAAAATCCTTTCTTTGGCAAAGTTGTGGCCCCTGTTCCACTCTACAATTTGTTCTTTGACGCAAAACTTCTAACTCTTATCGTTTTCTTGCAATTTTGATTTGAATGTGCGGCATAGTGCGCAAAAAAGTGCTTTCCATGACGATTGCAAATTTCTGATCTGAAATGCGACGTTTAAATCGAAATTGCAAGCAAACGATAAGAGATAGAAGTTTGATGTCAAAGAACGAATTGTCGAGTGAAACAGGGGCCACAACTTTGCCAAATAAAGAATTTTAAATTATTACGCATTTTTTAAAGATAATTGACAAAAACAAATTAAAACACACAACTTTTAGGCTATTTGCTCTAGAAAACTTAGTTATTTAACTAAACCGATCGTTTCAAAGATGCCATTTGATAGAAAATTCAATAATCTTTCGAATAAGGGTTAAAAAAGTGCGATAAGTTTGACCATTTTAAAATTATTTCCAGTTAAGGCAATAAGAGTCAAAAACATGGGGAGTTCAATAACTACGTAACGGTTGAGATTTGACCATATGCGTAGAACAATTTTTTTCACCATTTATGGTCCTCTATCACCCTTTAAAAAGTTTGCACTCATGAACCTAACACCCTGTATAGGTAGGGATAGATGGATCTTGTTGTGATTATTTCGACTATACAGAGGAAGTACGGCATTCCAGAAACTGACACATAACACAGGACTGGCAATCCTTTTAAAATATGTCAATGAATAATTTAAAAAAAATCACCCTTATAAGTAAAACAATCGAAATCGCTTGAATACTCCAATCGTGCATGGAATCCCATATTACTGAACCCAGGAAGGATAGAACCTTGCGGGACTCCTAAGCTTATGCGAAAGCACTTCCGTCCCACTTCGGTGTCGTAAACTAGTTTTTGATGTTGGAAGTAACTTCCGTGAATCTTGTGCAATCCGAGACGCAGAAACGCATCGGCAGTAGCCGTCCTACTGGCGCTATTGAACGCGCTACATCCAGGGTTACTACTGCACAGTAGTGAATCTCTCTCCTCTTACGCTGGAGCTCCATCACCAAGGTATGTCCATCACGGTGGTCCTAACAACCGACAAGATAGCGTCTACGGCCGACATCCCTTTCCGGAAACTAAACTGGTTACTCGAGTGGCCATTTAGGGGCTGTTCATAAACCACGTGGACTTTTTGGGGAAGGGGGGAGCACCCCATTACACCATTGCACCATAGCTACTTTTTAGACCAGATTTGGAATTCCGTCCGGACCAGGGACCTTTTCAACGTTAATGAATTCTGCAACCCCCGCAAGTTCCCCATTGGTGATCTCCAGCCCGAGTCCCCAGCGGACCCACGAAAAGAAGTCAAGAACTAGGATCAAGATGCGGAAAGAGCCTCTCGATGATCCCCTCCATCATCTTTGGCCATCATGTTCCTGTAGGCACTATCCCACGGACTCGCATTGGCACTCTAATTGAGGTCTGCAGGCCTTTTCGCTTACCCTTATCTCGGTCTTTGGCGGGGGCGATCACCACCCGTCGATCGTTTCGCTCCTCATCAGTGTCGTGAATCCAAAAGGCTGCCAAACTGTTGCTAGTTGCAGCACCGGAGCGCCGCACGAACACGTCCGTTTGTTCCAAAATCCGTCGAAAGAAGAACGAGTAAAACAAAACCGAGCATGCCTGAAGCTTGGCTTGCTTCGTCCGTTTTCTGTTTTACCGGCGCACTTCGAATCGAATAACTTTTCCGTAAAATTTTCAATCACAGTTTCATTGACTACGCTATAGACACTACAATCAGTACCTCATCAGTACATCAGGTAGGTGCTCAGTGCCCGCCTCTTGGCCAGAAGGCAGGCGGGACACAGGTCCGCAGTAAGCCGATAGTCTCCCATTTCTAGGGTGGATGTGTCTAGTGCCTCCCTAAATACCCCTTCTTCGAAGTATGATGTCTTTTACCTTCGAGGGCTTGGCCTTGGCCTAGCCGCCCTTCCTCTACCCGCTGTCTGCTGATGTTGTAGTCAATAATGTAGCGATCCGCCAAGTGATCGCTGTGAGTGTAGGCATCGTCTGCCCTCCAGTTCGAAATGCTTTTTAGCAACATCGATGATCGACAAACTCCGTTTCGGCTAAAGGTACTTTTGGTACCGAACCTACATTAGCCAAATCGTATGTGCAGTCAGTCTAAGCTAAGCTAAGCTAAGCGAACCTACATTAGCCAAATCGACATCTAGCAATGAAAGTGCCTACAGTGCCTCTAGTAGGATTTGACCCAATGGTGCGAGAACCGGCTTCCCAATTCCATGGTTCAGGTATTGAAGTGACCTGCTATTACCACCAACCTTCGTCGATGCTACCCGAGCAGAAGGGAATACCTTACAAATGCTATGCAAAGAGCAACTGTGCTACCTATAGTTACGGTCAACTTTAGTAAAGCACTAACTGGGCTGAGTTTTCAGTTGTCAAATAACCTCTAACAATAGAAATTCACGGCTATTATAAACCTCGACAAATCGCGCTTCACGAATTCGTTTTAATTGGACTATTGCCCACCTAACAGGCGCCCAGTTAAAATGAAGCCCACCTAAACGTAGCCCAGGGGAAAACAAAGAATTTCCACCTGAGTTTTCCGGGAAAATAGGCGACCCTGAATTTTTCTCATTTTTTTTTGTTCATATATTCATGAGCCCAGCCTGTGGAAAAATTTTCATGGAAATATGAAACCCTTCGGCCCAATTTGTACGTAGATAAAAAAAAATATGCCCTATTACACCATGGAGCTATCGGAATAATGTACAGAATATTTTGTTGTTTCTTGCTGTGAATGTATCGCGAGCATCGCACAGGAAAAGGTCATTTCACTTTCAGAGTGAATCCCGACCGAACGATACCTGTCTTACTAATAAACAACCCTTTCTTCAACCTTTGGTGGAGACGTGCGGTAAACGCCAACTTTTGCATAACAAAGATTGGTACTAATATTCCCACTTCCCCCCTGACTGTAAGGACGTGGCCGGCGCCGTTAGTGAACCGTTAAAGCACAGAGAACAGACATCCAAGTCCAGTTTCGAAACTGTGTAAGGAATTAACGACCATTTGAAATCGGCAACACAAGTGGCAATAGCGTGGCGCTGCAATCGCTTAATTTCCCATACTAATTTAATTCACCACTTGAAATGTTTCAATTCACCACTGACTGTGGCAAATATGGTGTTTGGTGGCGTTAGTGGTGTCATCATGTATTGGTTTGCAACCTTACTCAAGTAAAGATTCAAATCCTTACACAACTTTCCGAATGAAATTTGTTCTAGCCTGGATGTCTGTTCTCTGTGGTTAAAGAGAAGAGAACCTTTTTTACTGCTTGTCGATCGCAGATAGCTGTGCAAGAAATAGCATTGTTTACACGATTGACAATCATCACATCATTGACGTTTTAAGTTCCTAATTTTCAATTCACAGCTATGGTAGAAGCAGACCCCCTCCACTTCCATTAACTTCTGGAAACCCAAATGCACCGCCATCAGCATGCTTACGGAATAATATAGAATTAAATAGTGGTTCAGAAGTTGAAGTATGCCTTGCCTTTGGTGGTTGCTAACTCAACAGAATTGTTTTCAGTTGTCAAGTGTTTATGCTTTATGAGGAAATGAAATGTTGATAACTTTACATAATTTAATATTATTAATTTAGTATTGAAAACTATTTTAGGAATATGCTTTAAGTTCTACCTACGAATAACCCGTAACGTGGGTAGATCACCTTAGAACGGTGCGTTGCGGTCGGTGTAAGATCTACCAAATCAAATTTTGATCTTGATATTTTTAGTATTTATAAATATTCCAAGATCAAAGTTTTATGTACTTACTAGCTGTCCCGGCAAACTTTGTCTTGCCTGGTTGTGGTGGTTTGACAATTGTTGAGGTCATTGCAGCACCGCACTCTAGATTGGTTTTACCTTCGATCGTGTTGATTTCCTTCCCAGCTCATGAAAAATCGGTACTTTATCAGTTTTCTTACTTTTCTAATTGATTTTCGTAACTTTTTGTATATATAAACACAGCCACCACGAATACGAACCGAATCGTGCAAGAGCCATGCCGATCGGTGTATCCGTTCTTGAGTTTTGTTGCCTCAAAGGAACTTTAAACTCATTTTTATATATATAGATCTATGTATATATAAAAAAAATGCAGTGGCATACGTGAGACCGCGCATAACTTGCAAACGGAAGGTCCGATTTTGGTCGTCTTAGTTTTGTTCTGTTAGTTTTCACCCAAGGAAGGTTTATGACGCGAAAAACATGGAAAAATCGAGAGTTTTCGAAAATTGGTTTTCCATACCTATTTGACCGGGGACTTGGTCTTGGCTAGAAACTTGAAACGTCAAAAAACGCAGTAGGCAAAACAAAGTTTTCCGGGTACAGCTAGTTTGTAAATAAAAAGAAAATCGGGTTAAGTATTGTTCCTTTGAATTCCACTAAGAATTTGCATCCTTTGATAGATACGTATTTCGACCTCAACTGTAAGGTCGTCTTCAGTGTCTTGTACTTGACTCGACTGACACTGAAGACGACCTTACAGTTGAGGTCGAAATACGTATCTGCCAAAGGATGCAAATTCTTAGTGGAATTCAAAGGAACAGTACTTAACCCGATTTTCTTTTTATTTACAGATATTCCCCTAACAAGCCCAGGTTAATCATCATCATCATACTTATTTGTGTTTATGTAGTATTTGTGATTTAATGTTACTGCTAATTAACATTTGTAAGTTTATTGTATAATACAAATTATATTGTAATAGTAGTTTACTTAACAAGGTGCAGAATGAAGATTTTTACAGCACGAGACGAACATTTATAATTACGACGACTGCTGTAAAAAGCGAGTTCTGCACCGAGTTCCGTACAACGTTTTTTGCAATTTCATTTATTACCACTAGAACATATTTTTTAACAAAACTTGTTTATCAAACTGCACACTGATGTTCATAGCCATGTTTAAGAAAGTCTGATCGTAGCAGGTTACACTGTGCTGTTGTCACATTTTTTCAAAACTGTTTCCCGAAAGCATCACGAAGTTGATCAAAATTGAAAACAATGCTGTAATGGTTCATTACGTAACGCAAATCGGTGCTGTAATGAACCATTACAGCACTGCTAATTTGGTGTGGGAAAGTAAGCCTTTTCCTGACAGATTTGCGTGAAGTAAAACAGCCTATTACGATGAGAAATTGCAAAAAAAATGTAACTGTGGCGAGCGTAACACTAAAATCTAAAGCCTAGAACTCGTAGCGTCCGTTCCGTCAAGGTTTGCGTTTTTTGACAGTTTCCCATACGAAATCTGTCAAACTACTGTCACGCACACGCAAACGTATGCATTATGCGGGGCACTTAACTTATTCGACGTACGATGTTAATATCATTTTATATTTCAGATCCTGGAACTTCTTCAATGAACGGATATCACCTGGTTACGAGTGATTGGAACCATTGTCTGTAACCATACGAAGCGAACTGGCGTTTAATTTTATGTTCTAACCCTTTTTTAAATGAAAAACCTGCCTTGCCACAATCGTATTCAGTCATTTGAATCTCCCTCAGAATCCACATCGACTGGTTTAAAACAAATCAATTGTCATTTGCTTCGAGAAAAATCTTAGTATGCTTTGTAACATATTTCTTTGTTGTTCTATATTGTTCCTGTACGTGGCAGCACAATCACAAAAGAGACATCCCTCCTATGATCACAGAGAACAAACATCCAGGCTAGAACAAATTTCATTCAGAAATTTTGAACGAGTCGAAAAAACTAAGCTGTGTAAAAATGAGCGATTTCGGTTGATATTTAGGGGTGGCGCATTTCTACTAAAACCGATGAAATGTGCTCAGAATTGCGGTGTCTCTACTCATTTTTGATTTCTTGACAAAAAAAAATCTACCGAAAAATCTGTATTATTGACCTTTTTTTTATTCCAACCCAAGTAGCAAAACTGATTTTATAATGCTTTTGAAGAATTCTTCAACACCTGCTCTTTAAAACCGAATATAAACCATAGAGTACCGACATCCAGGCTAGAACATCATATTGCCACAGTCAGTGGTGAATTGAAACATTTCGAGTGGTGAATTACATTAGTATGATAAACTAAGCGATCGCAGCGCCACGCCAATTGCTCTGCAAAGCTACATCAAACCTAATCCACAGAGAACAGACATCCAAGTCCAGTTCCGAAACTGTGTAAGGAATTTAACGGCCATTTGAAATCGGCAACACAAGTGGCAATAGCGTGGCGCTGCAATCGGTTAAAATTCCCATACTAATTTAATTCACCATTTGAAATATTTCAACTCACCACTGACTGTGGCAATATGGTGTTTGGTGGCGTTAGTGTTGTCATCGTGTATTGGTTTGCAACCTTACTCAAGTAAAGATTCAAATCCTTACACAACTTTTCGAATAAAATTTGTTCTAGCCTGGATGTCTGTTCTCTGTGCCAAATCATAAACCCACCGCAAGACAAAAGACGCTCATACTATAAAAGTCTTGGAGAGATGATTTTAAGGTTATCCTAAAACCTGTTGTACTTCACAAGATGTCTTCTTGGCGAATTGATCTCTGCTTGCAGTGCACTTCAAAAGCATGATTAACGTTTGCTGCACTGCTGCAGCATGATTAGGTTAATTGAGTCGGTAAAAACATCATGAAATTGATAAAATATTATAATAGGGAGTAATTTCTAACACAAATAGGAAATATTTCTCTAGAATGACTAGGTTGTCATCTACCAAGCGAATATCATCGCATATATGTTGCAATAATGTAATGACATAATTAAAACTATTATTTCAGTGCAATATTCATAAGTTTTTTAGAATTAAGGACTGTTCAATTTATATTGCAAATTTAGAGAAAATTTTCCGTTTTACGGAAGAACGAAAAGCTACCGCAGCTGTCAGACTACTGATTTTCTCAGAGGCATCATTGATTAACCCAAGCGACGCCTTGGATACGACGCTGATGATTATTGTTTGTTGTTGGTTTTCAGTTGTTTTCAGTGCAATAACGAAATTTTCACCTTCCTAGCATACTTTGATTTGCCCGTCTTTTTCAATGATAGGATGATTTTCATGGCTGCGGTAGGACTTTGACTGCTGCGGTAGAACTCGGCGGCTACCGCAGAGTGGAAATTTTTCAAAAAATCCGCAATAAAACGGACAACTTGCTCGTGGGATATCTTTTTCATTTTTAAATAAAATCATTATCAATTTTTAGCGTAACTTTCTATAGCTATTTTCAAATGTAGGAAAAATATAACATTAAGCAAAATGTTCTTTATTGTGTAACTGAAGCGGTTTTCGTAAAACAACAATATAAACCCATTTCTCAAAATTCGACATAACTTTCCACATACTTAACATGCACATTTTCATGAAGTTTTCAATGAATCGGAAGCTTACACTATTCTACTAAAGGTAAAGCTCAAAAGTTGATCAGTAATAATGCACCAAGCAGGCTCCAGTTTGATATAGTGAGTTGCTTTGTTTTCATAGAAATTATAAAAAAATGTTCAACTAAGTCCTGTGTTGCAATAACATCACGGATTCGGCTAAAAATTTGTCCAGAGTAGTAGAATATTGCTCTCTGAATGATACAGAAGAAAAATTAACTTTTATTTGCATTTTTCATCAAAAAATTAATCCATAAAGATGGTCATATTAAAAAATTTCATATTTTTCGCTCCATTGATGCAGATTTTCGACTCTAGCGAATCTTGTTATTATATATTTCAAACAAAGTTGGTCCTATGTTATTGTACACCTTATTTAATAATAATCGGATGCAAAGTTTTTATTTCCAACATCATTGTTATGCAAAATTTGCATTAGGTAGCATTGTTATTTGGAAGAGCCATCAAAGAACAAAACTGTTTTGATTACTGTATCTGCAATGGCGCACAGTAACCAAATCAGCAATGCTATTAAAAAGCAGTTTACTGCATTTAAAACCACGTTATTCCCACTTTCGACTGAATGCATAAAAAAATTGATTATTTAATATTTTCATGACCTTTTTGCTTCACAATTGAATTTTATTCAAAAAATCGAATCTAACTTGAGACTTTAATATCTCAGCACTTAATTTTCCAATTGAGTTTAAATTTTGCCAGAATGTTCATTACTCATGCTGCTGCAGCATGGCACATACTTTTCTGGTATTAAAAACGATATACCATATGTGAACATTAATTTTATATATATTTTCAATTTTCAGCAATCGAAAAATTCACCTCATTTATAATCTGGCTGATTTTCTATAAAATAAAACTATTTTTATTCGATTCAAAAATGATTACTATAATGAGAGATGTTGTTCTGAAAAACGAAGCAATCGCGGTTAAATTTGAACTACTCGTCTTTTTTTATAGCCTTATAAAGTTGTCCGTTTTATAAATTGAACAGTCCTTAAACTACGTAATGCTTCCATTAAATTATCATAGAAACAAATAAACCAGAGCCAAAATTATTATTTGCAAAAAGAAACTTTTCTTATTTTGCTCAGAAACCTAAAAACGAATGGAGCACATTTTTTACCTTTTAGAGTCCTGAAATCATCATCGTCGGCATATAGACCAATATGCTTGATTGACACGGCGGGGAAGGTGCTCGAAAAGATCATCCTCAATAGAATGTTGCGGTTCACCGAGGGCGAAAATGGTCTTTCGAGTAACCAGTACGGCTTCCGGAAGGGGAGGTCCACCGTAGACGCTATCTTGTCGGTTACAAAAACCGCCGAGAAAGCACTCGAGCCTAAGAGGAGGGGAATTCGCTTTTGCGCGGTAGTGACTCTGGATGTAAGGAATGCGTTTAATAGCGCCAGCTGGTCTGCTATTGCCGATGCGCTCTTGCGTCTGGGGATACCGGAGTACCTGTACAAGATTCTCGGAAGTTACTTTCAGAATCGTGTACTAGTCTACGACACGGAGGTGGGTCGGAAGTGCTTTCACATAACCTCAGGAGTCCCGCAAGGTTCCATCCTGGGTCCGGTGTTATGGAATGTCATGTACGACGAGGTGTTGAGGTTAGAGTATCCAGTGGGAGTGGTGATTGTCGGATTTGCCGACGACATTACGCTCGAAGTCTACGGTGAAACGATCGAGGAGGTAAAGTTGACTACCAACCACTCGATCAAAGTTGTGGAGGCGTGGATGCGGTCCAGGAAACTGGAGCTGGCTCACCACAAGACAGAGGTGACGGTTGTTAACAACCTGAAGTCGGAGCAGCAGACGGAGATCAGTGTAGGAGACTGTACTATCCTGTCAAAGCGCTCCGTCAAACACTTGGGCGTGATGATCGACGATAAGCTTACCTTCGGTAGCCACGTCGATTATGCCTGTAAAAGAGCCTCCACAGCTATTGCGGCACTGTCCCGGATGATGTCCAATAGCTCTGCGGTGTACGCCAGTAAGCGCAAGCTTCTGGCTAGTGTTGCTACATCCATACTTAGGTATGGCGGCCCGGCGTGGGGCACCGCGCTAAGTACTAAATGCTACCGACGGAAGCTGGAAAGTACGTACAGGCTTATGTGCCTGAGGGTTGCGAGCGCGTACCGTACCGTGTCACACGACGCTCTCTGCGTCATTACTGGTATGGTGCCTATCAGCATTCTTATCAGTGAGGACATGGAGTGCTTCGAAATGCGCGGCACAAGAGGCATACGCAGGACTGTCAGGATGGCCTCTATGGTCAAATGGCAGCGCGCGTGGGACAGTTCCACCAAAGGAAGGTGGACCTATAGGTTGATACCGAGGGTAGATAGTTGGATTAATAGGCGCCATGGGGAAGTCACATTCCACCTGACACAGGTCCTTACAGGTCATGGTTGCTTCCGACAGTATCTACACCGTTTCGGGCATGCGGATTCTCCCGAATGCCCAGTGTGCAATGGTTTAGAGGAAACGGCGGAACACGTTTTGTTTGTGTGCCCGCGTTTTCGCACAATGCGTGACCGCATGCTTGCCACATGCGGGGAGGACACAACTCCGGACAACTTGGTCCAGAGGAAGTGTAGGGATGAGTTTGGCTGGAACACCGTTTCAACGGCTATTACCCACATCGTCTGGGAGCTACAGAGGAGGTGGCGCGTGGACTCGGAGAATGGCTAGTCCAGATGCAGTACAAGAGGTGGTCCAGGGGTTCGGAGTCGGCTTCGTAGGTCATACCGGTGCCCTGCGGTCGAGATCGACCCTTACAACGATTAAGTGGCCGCGGAGAGGAAGTCCCGGTAGCGGTGCTGTCGTGGCGTCGGTCTACTGGGTTGGATCCGAGCCCGCGGTTGGAAAGGGGTCCCCGGCAAGGGTCGGGGTAGGTGAGATCCTGCTGTCTGCAACCTACGGGTGCTTCTGATAGGGCCTGAAGGGTAGTGATACCCTTCCTTACGGGCAGGACAGATCGGGTTGCACGTGGGCATCAGTTCTTGATGTCCGCTCAGCAGTAGGGCGCGGGCGCGGTTGACCCTGCCCGCCTTCCGAGGACAAAGGGAGTGGCGAGGACCGCTCGGGAAACTGGCTAAGCGCCAGCATGCTACCGTGATGGGCTCTCCAAAGCGAGTCATCGATGTTCGTTGCTGCAGGCTACGCAGCTAACCTTGTGGGTGCGATGTGCACTAGCCCCTCTCTGAAGCAATACCTTCTTGGTGGTTCCGGAGAGACGTAGGGTTTGGCGACCATAGGAATGGTTTAGTGGGTACGAGGAGAGAGTAGTCCTGGATTTTACTTTTGTTGTAGAAGACGGCCTGTCAGACCTACACTACCCTAACCTTCTGTTAGGGTGTCTGTTGAGCAGATTATCCCCCTATGGTTTAGAAGGAAAAAAAAAAAAAAAAGAGTCCTGAAATCATCAATTTTAGAATAATATGGTATTACACTTGACCATCACGCCGAGGACCTGGGATCGAATCCCACTCCCGACAAACTCGCAATAAGTTAGTTCTTCCTTCGGAAGGGAAGTGAAGCGTGGGTCCCCAGATGAACTAGCCTAAGGCTAAAAATCTCGTTAACCCTTAGGGGCTGTCCATAAACCACGTGGTCATTTTTTTTGGGACTTTTCAACGCGAGTTTGCTCACGCGGGAGCGATTCATAAGTGTGCTTTGAGTAAGAGTTTACCAACACTGATCCATACTTTTTATAGAACTTTAGGTCTCTTGATGGACCACTTAGCCTTGATATACGAAATACAAATTTTGACACGATCATTGTTTAGTGTAAACGGTAATTTAAGGATCACGAATTTTTCACATATGTATCCTTTTTTTTTGCAAAATAAGGGACGGCCGATCAGCAAGTGAATCTGGCGAAGTGAAAATTGCACGGTTATGCGAACAGTTCGGCTAGCTAAATACTGCCTTGGTGCAGTCGCCTTCGTCTTATGCAAAACGAGAAAAAAAAAATCATCTCGTAAGTGGAGTGAAAATGAAACGTGAAATTTAGTGTGTTTATTCGATTTCCAGTGCTCAAGAAGCTGATTATCCAAATCTACATCTTTTTGCTTCCGCCATCTAAAAAGACGCATTCGCAAAGGTAAGTTGGGATGCCTGTATATATCAATTATTATCCGTATGATATGATGGGAATTAGCTCTTATGACGAAGTAGATTACTACCCTATAAAATTAATTTATTGTTCTTGTTATGAAATGCTGGAAGATAACGTGTTACTAAAATGTGTAAAAAATAATCTTAGGGGCTGTCCATAAACCACGCGGTCATGTTTTGGGATATTCCGAACCCCCCCGTTCTCCGCGTGTTTTTTTTTCCATACAAATAAATAAATAAATTTGTATGAACCGTGGTCTTTGCCCTAATTCCCCTTTCACTCCCCACCTAGCATGACCACGTGGTTTATGGATGGCCCCTTAATCGATACTACGTCATTCAGCGACTCAATCCTTCTAATCTTCATAAATTCTTAAAACGATGTTTCAAAACTAAGACTTCAAAATTCTTAAGTTAATTTAGCCGAACGTAATTGATTCTGTGGATTCCTTTCCTTTTCTCCCCGATAACCGTAAGGACGTCTCCAACGCACAGTGCTGCGAATGTAAGGAACTGCAGGACAAAATCATAACTAACGTACCATACATTTTTTCTCAATAGTGTCTTCGGCGAAGTTGACAAATTTGATAAAAGCTACAATTTGCATAAATGTCCTAAGTATAATTCATAATTGCTTAAATGTCTTAAACGCCAATTTATTTAAACCTTGGTGTTTTTTTTTCTAGAATGCAGTTTAGGCAACTGTGTAAACATCCTCTCCTCTTCTTGGCGTAACGTCCTCACTGGGACAAAGCCTGCTTCTCAGCTTAGTGTTCTATGAGCACTTCCACAGTTTTTAACTGAGAGCTTCCTCTGCCAATGACCATTTTGCATGCGTATATCGTGTGGCAGGCACGAAGATACTCTATGCCCAAGGAAGTCAAGGAAATTTCCTTTACGAAAAGATCCTGGACCGACCGGGAATCGAACCCGTCACCCTCAGCATGGTCATGCTGAATACCCGTGCGTTTACCGTCTCGGCTATATGGGCCCTTCTGTGTAAACATATAGATCATAATAAAAAGGTAATTGCAGGAATGGCTTATTCACCAAACTTTATTCTCACCGAATATTTTGTTTCTTGAAGGTCGTGCGTTTGGCCATTTCTAGTCAAGTTGCATGCTTTAAAATTGGAGAAATCGTTGAAATTTACCCTCAAATTCTTCGTAGATATCAGCAGCTTCATAAGGAAACGAGGGAACAATCTGAACTGATACATTTTTCGTTTGAATGGATCAGAAAAGGACACTTGATCAAACATATCTTCGATTTTGGATATAAATACATCACTCGGAAAAAGCTCGATTACTAACAAATTAGCAAATATAAGCAGCTGGAGTCGAATTCAGTTTCAGCGGATACTATAAAGAAAACATGGTGAAAAATTCAGAGAGGTCTTTTGAGGTCATGTTTTGTTTCATCAATTTGAATTTTGGGGTCGTTTTTACTATACGCCAAAAAATAGATTCTACTGATGTGTTGTAGACCTTCCATTTTGATTTGCACTGAAAACTTAAACATTTAATAATGTTGAGCTAGGCCAAAGATGAATATGTTTAATAAAATAGTATTTTTCTATGGTCATTGAAATCATTGTTTGGTAATCTAGGTTTATTTGGTATAATAAACACGATCTTCAAGCTTATAATGGTCAAGCAACATACTTCAAGCATGTATGAACAGCATGGCATACTAGATTGAACAAAATTTTGAAGTCGATTTTTCACTTTTGTCTGTGGGGCGCAGCACTGTGCGACGCCGTTATTGAATTTTAAAATGCTGGGAGATCGTGCACATTGCGAACCATCATCATTGGTAAACATTCAGTTTCGGTTACTCTGGTCAACCACGCAGTAGAAACTTCAAATTCTACGATAATTTATGCTCATGTTCAAGCATGTGCAATTTTACAATACTCTTTCTAAGTAGGGGTAGGCGGGGCAATATGGACACCCTAAGGTTTTTGCCAACTTTACCTGGCAAGATTTCAAAAAAGTTTAGTTTTTTGATACATGTATCCTTTTAAAGTCTATTTAGCATCTTTGCATAAGAATACCCACGAAGAAAAATGATTTATCCACTTCAAAAAATGTTTTGAAAACTGTTAGTTTTTCATGACCGTCTTCAAGCATACGGGGCAGAATGGACACCCCCATGGGGCAATATGGACACCATGAGACTTTTACGAATTTCGTACATTATTTACACCTATAAAATCATTTCATTACAAAACAACTATTATGGATGAATAAGACGCCGAAGTAGTTCATTTTTGTTCAGTTAATTTAAATTCAGGCTGTTTTTGGATAAAGCTTCGTTTTTGTCGGCATGTACAGCTGTGCCTAGCACAATTATTTTTCACTTCTGTCGTTTTTTGACCAATTTGTTTCACCCTATGTCTACTATAGTGAACATTTAACCGAAAATATACTGAAATCGAAGAATTTGGTTGGTTTGTGATTTAGGTTATATTTGCCGCTTCTTTCAAAAAGGTGAGTGTCCATTTTGCCCCGGCAGCAGAAGATATTTCCAAACTTGATTTTTGATATAATAAAGAAGAAAATATAAACATGTTAAGCATGGAGATACAGCAAAACTACTTGCATGTGTTCTAGAAATATCAGGTTTTAATCGACCTGCAATAAATTAATCGCTAAATCTTATTTTCGATGGTGTGAAAATTATAATTTCCACGCACAAAAAACGGAGGACGCAACTTTTTCGTGTAAAATCAAGTATAATTTTAATTTCGAATGTTTCTTTCCTGAAACTACGTTTTAGACAAATGGACTATATTCTCCATTCATTAAAAGTTCAAAAAAGTTCGCATATTTCAAAATATTGAGGGTGTCCATTCTGCCCCGGGTGTCCATAATGCCCCGCCTACCCCTATTGTATTTATAATTCTATCCTATAAAGAGTTTGCTTTGAAAAGTATTGGATACAATATTTGCACGCCTCTCATTATTTCATGAAGTCAGGTCAGGATGTTCTAAGAATCGAACGGCTTCTTGTAACGAACCGATTGCCATGGAGACGCATGGCTTGCCACGTCCTTGGTGAAATGATACATTACTTTGACCTGCTAAATTACTACATAAATTTATTGCATTGTACCTACATCTGAAAATTCCTTTTCTACCATTCCTCAGACGATGAACAGTTTGGATGTAGTGATTTGACTCAGCCCATACAGAGGTAGGTAGATACTTACCATTTCGAAATTCTCTCAAGGTGATCCTCCGCGCACCGACTGTTGATGGTCTTGTTGATGGTAACCGGACAAAGTGGCGAAATCGAAACCATGCGATAACAACAGCTTGAACTTACCTTTAGCGTGCCAGACCGCGTGGTCCGGGTGAGATCGAATATCATCGTTTAAAAGCGATTTTACCGTTCGACGAAGGTCAACATGAGATTTACACAATCGACAGAGTTCAGCGACGACGACGATACCGACTTTTTTTAAATGGTCAAAGAAGGAAAGCATGGCATGTTCGGATAAAAAAACACTGAAACAAAAACGGATCTTGGATTTTTTTGAAAATTTGTACACCGACGCGCACGTCGGCGATATTTTATTTGTTTACTTTTAAGGTAGCTGACGTTTTACAATATTATATACTCAGTGTTGGTCTTTTTTTGTTTTTTTTACTTCTTTTCACAGTATTCACCACATAACGCTCTCTCTGTCTGTCTTTCTTGGCGCGCCAATATTGTATAAGAAACAAAAAAAAAATCGATAGTTAGTTTTTTGTCGTTTAAATAAGAAAACATACATATATAATATAGGTAGCTTGTTTGCTGTTTTTTTTATCTCGTTAAATGTATATAAAATAATAATAATTATTATGCAAGTAAAGAAGATTTTTATGTCCGCGTTTTTGGCCTACTCTGTCGCCTCTATTCCCCCCCTCGCGGCGGACGGACTTCCGTCGTGTGCACCAATGTACAGCGTAGCGAGTCGAGGGGGGTTCTACACAAAAAGAATGTGTAAAACGAGAGATAGAGACATGAGTAGTTTCTCATTTTATTACTGTTTTTTTTCTTTTAAATAACTCAGGATTGCATAGTAGATGGCCCCTTCGATGATTTGCGTTGTGTCTTTAAATTTTCACATTTAAGAGTTCACAATATAATTACTACAAACAAACAAATGATGATTGATAATAGCTATAATCGGGAGACAGTGAAACGAAAACAAAAGTACATATCAGTGTTTTCTTCTTTGTTTTTTTTATTGTTTTGAATATAAATAAGATAAGAGTGGGGTGAGCGTGAGCGTTTGCACTGACAGAAATAATGGAAGGCTGAAACCGGCTCGAAGGCACGGTTTTTTGTGTGTTTAAATATCAGTTTTTTTTTTGTTGGCGCGTGGTCATAAATAATTATATAGGGTTCTACACGATAAGACACAGAACATGTAAGTATGTATATGCGTTGTATAAAAATATATATTATATTATGTTTAGCAAAAATAATTGGTTTCGGAGTTGTATGTGTGTGTGCGCCCATTGGTATACTAGATTAATCGTCTTTTTTCGCATCAGTGTATTTTTTTCCTACATCAGACTCTAGTTTTTTGTTTTTATCAGTTTATCAGTGTTTGCGCTCTAAGGGGGGAGGGAGTTCATTTCGGATTGACTGATGGGACAGGGGGAAAGGAGGGTTCGGAGTTCGGTGAATCCCATTATCCAAATCGATTCATCGCAGTTGGCCCATTTCTTTCAGGTGTTCTGCTCCGTTGCCATTCGCGATTTTTATTGTTGTTGTTATTAACAAACACTATCTACTTTCCATGGAAGACTTGTTGATTGATTGTTGTTTCTCCGCCGACCAAAATAAAGGGTGGATAAATTAAGGGAGTCTGCCTTTGCACATGTTTGACGTGAAAAATGCAGAACAGAAAATCTAACCAAAGGGGGAAGAAATTCAAGGACTTTCGTACGTCTTGGGGCAAGTACGGAGGGGGATACAATTAACTTAATGTTTATGTATAATTTATTAAATAAGTTACATACACACAAATAATGCAATAAATAAGTAGAAGAAAAAGTTCAGAGATCTCGTTCTTATAATTCATGCGTTGTTGGAGCATTGCTTGTGGTGGGGGATGCGCGGAGATTGCAGCGCAGTTCGAAATCACGTTGGGCAACGTTGCAGAACTCAGTTTACAGATGCATTAAGAAAAAAATGAAGCGAAATTTTATTGAATTTTTTGGGTTGATTTGTTCCAGTGTTTGTTTGTTTTGTGAGTGAGAAGTGAGAAAAGAAGGCTCTTTCACGTGACAGTGAGATGCAATTGAACAGCAAAGTATCTAAATACCAAGGTAAGAGATTCCCGCTAAAATTCATGGATTAGTGAGAAAAGGAAAAAAGCAAAAAATAGTTATGAAGTTTGCGCTGATTTGTATGGGCGCATCACTATTTAGCTAACTTTCTTGAGAAATTAAGCACTCCCATCATAGAAGCAGTTATTTAATTGCATCTCACTGAATTAAAAATGACCTCCATGCTATAAAACAGAAAATATCGCCATTTGAAAATCGATGACAACATTTTTTTAATTTGTTCTAAACATATTTTTTCAGCATTTAGAAACATCCATACTAATTATACTTCACAAACTATGCTGAAATAATGACATTTTAGTGTAAAAACGCCAACTTTTCATAACTAACGCAGATGTGTTGGTGAGTCTCATTATTGACATTTGCGGGAATCTCTTACCTTGGGTATTTAGATACTTTGAACAGCAACTTTTGGCGAGTTCATGTGAAAAAATGAGATTTATTACTTGTCCAACGTTTCGACATGCGTTTAGTGTCTTCTTTAGGGACACCATGTTTTTAATTTTTGGTTTGCTTCTTTTTTCACATAAAAGACTGCGTAGCCATTTCAATCCCAGCTGTCCTATAACTTCTCACTTGCTGATGCTTTGAACCGTGATAGTTTTGTGCTTAATCTATCAATCAATCGAGTGGAATGACTTGACCCAGCTCGACTCGCACGTTGATGTGAGAAATCACAACTCGAATGAGGTTGCTCTCCTTTTGATTTACACAGTGATTCACCTCATTCGAGTCGAGGTTTTTCACCTCGATAGTCGAGTCGAGCTGCGTCAAAGTTGTGCTCATTCTGCGAATGGAGTGACGTGAGAAAAGTCGGAGTCGTATATCGAGGTGAGGAATACCGTCTCGAATGAAGTGACTCGCCGTGTAAATCAAATGGAGAGTCACCTCATTCGAGTCGAGATTTCTCACCTCGATATACGACTCCGACTTTTCTCACGTCACTCCATTCGCAGAATGAGCACAAGTGAGTCAAAGGGAGTGACGTGATGCAGCGCGTCTCGCATATCGAGGTGAGAAATCTCGACTCAAATGAGGTGAATTGCCGTGTCAAATGGTCAAGATTATCTCATTCAGAGCCAAGCTGCGTCACGTCACTTCTCTTATAGAATGAGCACAATCAACCTGTCTTGCTTCACACGACTCACATAATAAGATTGAAATTCAAACTCTCCTGTTTTGTATGAGAAATAACTTCAATCATTTATTTACACGTGAGACGCGTCCTCTCAATATTCGGACTGAGTTATTTTACTTTTCTATCGTTGTTTTGGAAAATCATTTGATGACATGAATGTCCCAAACGAAGAAAAACGTTCCTTGAGGCCATTTACCACCAAATTTGGAGCCGATCTTCCACATTTGAAAAGTTACTTCTCACTAGAGATTGTTCTATTAGATACTGACATAAGAAAACTCGTAGAAGCATGACGAAGTGAGCAAAGATGACTTTAGTGAGCTGAATTCAGATGTACCTCTTCAGAGTCAGATTTTTTTTCGTCGAGCTGTTTCACGCCACCTTAACACTTTTTTGATGTTTCAATCTCACTCCATTAACTCTGCTAAGAATTACTTAAACAGTATTTTGTACTCATTCAACAGACCATGATCGTTTACAAAGACAGGGGGATATAATCTCATGCATATCAGGCCGAACATGTCTAAAGGTCCTATCTGCAGAAGAGAGGCTCTCTTTGGTTTCCCTCTCTTTTGTTAATATCTCAGCTGTTTATTTGTATTTTGATTGTCTCCTTGCATTGAACGATGGTCAAAACAATCGTCCTTTGATTTGTACTGCAAAAATAGTTGAAAAGTGTACCATTACATTGCAATAATTGAAAGAGAAAGTAAACGAAGAGAGCCTCTCAAATGCAGATAGGACCTATTGAAATGTTTGGCCTGATATCTCTCATTTCATTTTCTAGGCCGAGCTTATCTCACGATGGTCAATTTCATAATTGAAGTTGCCTTTCTTCTTACATTAGAAGCACCGTTTAGGTTGATGAGCAACTTGTAACGTGAGTTAGTGCTGGAATGAGGAACACATTTGTCTCAGATGACTGAATTTGTCGCACATGATTGACACAGATGTGCTCATTCTACGAGTGAAGTGACGTGACCGAGCTCAACTCGCATATCGAGATGGGAAGTCTCGACATGAATGAGATAACTCTTCATTAGACTCACACGGCGTGTCACTCTTAGTGTCACCTCATCCGAGTTGAGATTTCTTACCTCGATATTCAAGGCGAACTGGGTTGAGTCACTCCATCCATAGAATCAGCACAAGAGCCTCACCTCACTCACCTGGTTTTCTCACTATTCCGGAAAACAGTGACACCACACTAATTAGAAATGTAGAGTGAGATAAGAGAGCAAAGTGAAGCAGCTCGTGTCAAATGCTGCTTCACAGACTCTATCGAGTCGAGCTGTTTTCATATCGCTGTGCGACTAAATCCTTTTCACATGTGCATGGAAAGTTTGTTTTCAGAATGAAGTGAAATGAGGCAGCATTGCACCATATAACAAGTGACATTACAGCACAATACTCAAATGAAATGAGATTGGTCATCACAAGCAAACTCATTTGAAGCAAATTTTCTCATCAAATCCATCGGTCTAACCTCACTTTAGACTACATTTCGAACAATTACGATTGTGAGTAGGTAGTGAATCATCTCATCAGAGTCGAGATTCTTTTCACTTTGATGCACGAGTCGAACTATCTCACGCCACTTTGTCCTACTATTTCACTCTCACTGCATTCACTGTTTCAAAGACCACAAAAACTGTCATTGCTCCTTATTCATCAACCCATGACCTCGAAGATAACTTCCATGTCTATATGTAATCTTGTCACATTCTATAGACTATAGTCAAGGTCTCTCACATTTCAATAGATTGAATATCCTAAGTTTTTTCTTTTCGTACATTATGACCTGTTTTTATGTTTATGAGCAACTTGTTACGCGAGGAGTGAGAAACAAATCACGAAATGAGAACACTCATGATGAATGTCAAATTTTAGCCAATCAAATTCAGGCTCATTTCTCTCACATGAAACAGATTTACATATGGACTCACTCACCTTGTTGTCTCACTGTGCCAAAAAACAAAATAGTGACATAGTAGTTATAAGTGGGGAGTGAGATGAGAAGAGATCTTATGAGTAGAGCGATGTGAAACAGTTAATGTCTGATATTTGTGCTAATTCTGCGAATGAAGTGACGTGACAAACGTCGGAGAAATCTCGACTAGAATGAAGTGACTCGCCGTGTAAATCAAATGGAGAGTCACCTCATTTGAGTCAACTTTTCTCACCTCGATATTCGAATCGAACTGCGTCTCGTCACTCCAGTCGTGGAATGAGCACGATTGATTCACAAAGAGATTTCTCACTCGAGCTATTTTCGCTTTGCTGTGTGACACAAAGCCTTCTCACCTCTGCAGGCTCACTCTTCATAGTGTTTTAGCTTGAAATCGTTCTACTGTACATGATGAAAGGCGTGTAAAACAGCAACTACGCTTATAATTAAAACCGGAGTGAGATGAACATTGGATTAGTGACACGGCTTTATGAGATTGGTTATCATTTGCTTTACAAGCAACTCGCAAATCTTCTCTCCAAATCGGATGAACCAACCTAACTTTTCTCATAGATTAAGTTTCAATAGTATTTCAAGAAAGGAGTGAGAAAGGTAACTCGGTTTAGAATAACGAGTGATAAAACTTCAATTCTGTTAAACTACGCAGAGATTTAGCTGGAAGTGAGGTGAGCTCGAGGTGAGAGCTTGATATGTGAAAATGAGTTTGAGGAGCTCACTCTCCTTGTACTCATAAAATCAGCTGATTTTAATATTTTTCGATAGTTTTAGTTGGTGTAGGCATCGTTGCTCGGCAGTAAAGAAAGGGCAATAGGCTTATTCTGCGTAGTGTGTCGGTTTCATCTCACGTGACGTGACACGACTAATGCAAATCAAATGGGATCGACTCGACTTTTGTCACCTCATTCGTTTCATCTCACCCCACACGCCGCACAGCATTGTGGTAGATATGGTGTGGATAGTAAAAAAATTAATGTGCCATGAATTCTCTCCGTGTGTGTCAATGAAAAAATGATATCGCACAAGCCTCTATGTAAAGAGCTTTTCCGTTTGACATTTACATCAGTAAAAGCTCTTTACATAGAGGCTTGTGCGATATCATTTTTTCATTGACACACACGGAGAGAATTCATGGCACATTAATTTTTTTACTATCCACACCATATCTACCACAAGCATAAGCTCCTCTCTCCTCTTCTTGGCGTCCTCTGGGACAAAGCCTGCTTCTCAGCTTAGTGTTCTATGAGCACTTCCACAGTTATTAACTGAGAGCTTCCTCTGCCAATGACCATTTTGCGTGTGTATATCGTGTGGCAGGCACGAAGATACTCTATGCCCAAGGAAGTCAAGGAAATTTCCTTTACGAAAAGATCCTGGACCGACCGGGAATCGAACCCGTCACCCTCAGTATGGTCATGCTGAATACCCGTGCGTTTACCGCCTCGGCTATATGGGCCCTATGAGAATAAGCTAGAAGGGCCTTCTCATTTGACAGCTGATGAAAAGTACATACACCAGTCTGTCGTTTCTAACAAAAAACTGTCAAATACCGTACAAGTCGTTTTCAAAAGTTTGACGGCTAAGTGATACGATCGCGCTACAGTTTGACACTCAGTCAGACGAGTCGTGCGATTTCGTCTCACATCACGTGACCAAAACATAATTTTGATTAACTGGACTGGATGATCGGATTAATCCTCCGATTTCGGGATGGGGATTTCGATCAGTGTAAGCTGTAGAACGTCAAAACAGCGTTGCCAGGGCACTTCCAATGGAACAAAACCAGAGTTACTAGTACACTGGCAATAGTTCCAAATCAACCCAAATCGAGTGTAAGTTGAAATCAATGCATCTTTGAAACGAGAAATCCTCTTTAACAGAGAACACTTATTAAGAAAGAGAAAAAACTTACCCAAGCTGGCATCACTGCTGTATCTGCAATCACATCCGACGACTGTGAACCATGAAGACGACAGCAAAAAGTAACGGAATCGATTTGAACAATGTTAGGATTCTTCGACATATTAGGATCGGCAAAAATTACAACTAGTTGCACGCAAACATTTCGGTTTATCATCATCATACCCAAAGCTACAATAATCATCTCTGTCTTCATAATTTTCACTTCAAATCAGTTTCTATGTTGTTTATCCTAACCCTAATGGAAGATTTGTGTTGAGTGTTTTCTCCTCGGTTTTTCCTTTATACAAATATATTCTCTCTCTTAGCTGTTCAGCTGTTCTGTTCGCCCGTCTGCGTCTGTCTACACGCTGTCTTACAATCTAACCTCACAAGGGAAATTAAAGCAAGTATCCAAGAGCGCACCGTAACTCGCAACGGCCCCCACCGCCTTCGCCATTCTTATTCGCCGACTTCTTTGTCTTTTTATTATCGTTCGCTTCTCCCTCTCCTTCTCTCTTCCCTCCTAGTAACACAGATGGCAGTAGGCTTATCAAAACAAACACGTATTTAAAAACACAGAAAAAAATAATAGTTCATTACATACTATGATCACAATGAGACTGAAACGTTCACGCAACACTGCTTCCTGGTTGCCAGTTCTACGCCGTGGCGCGGCGAGCGAAGTCGAAGGGGGCGCGAGCGGGTGGGCTACTCTCTCTTTTTCCAATTATAGTTTTTTTTTCTTGAAGAATCGTTTGATATAATCTTTAATTCTGCTTGGAAGCATCGTTGGAAGTTTTTTTCTAGGAAAAAACGAATGATATTTCTTACGTGCTAGAGCTTGTAGGAGTTCCATTTTGTGGGCGTGTCACATTTCTATCTTTGTATTCGCGCTTACTAAGAGTGTAGAAGAAGTTAGAAAGGTTTGAGTTTCGTTCAAATTTACAAAGACCTGGTTGCGATTTACGTTTTCTAATTCTTATTAAGAAGAGAAGAAAATATTAGGACTTCCTGTACATGACTTAATTGGCGCTTTCAGCGGGCGCGTGCTTGTGTTGCACAGGCGCCCGGTGCGCTGCGTAAACTACTAACATAGAGATATAAGGCACTATCTGGTGGTGACCAAAGGCGACTGACTGACTGAGTTGCTATCAGTGAAATTGTACAAGGTTAGGCGACCTAAGCCGGGAAAAACAAACGGAGCAACAGTGGGCACGAGAACTGGGCCCATAATCCATCAGTTTACGACAACTGGTTCATTTTAAATTCAGAGAATTTTTCACGTAGCAGCTATTTGAAATTCAATTACGGAACTGCCATAACGATTCTAGACCAACATGTGAAACGGGCGGAACGGCCATTGCAAACTTCAACTTCTTTCGTAAATCGCGAACGTATTCGATAATTACGTGTGAAATTTGCAAGAAAACTGAAACTAGTGAAGACCATTCGCCCTTTTCAAATGTTGCTCGAGATTTCTTTGTTGAAATTAAGGTCGAAATGAAGGGCAAAATCAACATTTTCAGTGTGTTTCGTGCACCACTGTTGCTACACCGAACGAAATGCTCGTGCAAAAATCATAAGGGGAGTCTTTCCAATTCGTTGCACAAAAAAATAATCCGCTGCTTCGTTCTTCTTTTTCATTACAAATCGTGCTTTTCTTTTCCTTTCGCGACATTAAAATAAGAAAGTAAAGCATATTAGGTAGAAATAAATAAAATAAATTAAAAATAATAAAGATACAGCATGATAATATAATAATTAAATTAAATTAATAATCAATCTGTGAAACACACGAGGGCAGAATTTACGTCGTTGCTCGAATCAAGTCTCAGAAAAGAGAAAGCAAACAAAATCTGTTTCAGCTTACTTGTGTGAAATCGAAATTCGTCCTGTTTTTTTGTTGTGGTTTTGTTCCCATTAATCCTCTCACTGGAAGCTCTCTTCGCTTTACTTTTTCTCTTCTTATCGCCGATCATTTTCGAACCTAGCCAAAATATACATATCAAAAAAAAGTAGCTAAACGAGGGCTGCTCTACTTTAGTAATTGTTTTGTGCTTTTCATCTAATAGTTAGGTAGGTAGGTTGATTCCACTACAACACAGGTACACACAAACACACCTTAACCGAGAGAAAAAAATAATACACGGATAGGAAAAATCTACACTTGAGCAAAATTATTGCCAAGGTTTTTTTTTGTTGTGAAAATTTTTTAGTCCAATTTTTTCGAGCAATAAAACAAAACGAAAACATATCGCACTTGCGTTGTACGTTTGTGTTTGATCCGTGCATCTATGCGTGGGTGTGTGAGTGTGTGTTTGCTTCTTCTCTCATTTTTTTGTAATAGGGATTTTTTAAATAAAATTTTATAATTATAAAAATAAATAATTAAATAAGTGTATTCTCGGGTGTTACAATTCCGCGCATTGTTCTCCAACTTGTGTTAAATCTTCCCCTCAAAGTTGCTTGTGCCGTTTTGCATTATTACAATTGAGAGTGTTTGTGCTTCTTTGTTTTACGTGGAAATAAATATTCGTTCGTTTTTGTTTGAGTGTGTTTCGTGCCCGTTTTGAATAAATAGATTGAAACTTTCCCGTAGAAATAATAATAATAACTCCAGAAAAGAACCACCAGCCCTCTAGAAGGCGCTGTGCTTTCTTTTCCCCTCCCTAAACAATAGTTTTAAATGTAATATATAAAAAAGTGTTATACATGTAAATAATATATGCATATTTGTCCAAGTGTATGCGTGTGCTGTGCTTTTGCGTGACTTTGCTATTGCAGCAGATCCAATCAGCTCTCCGCTATCCTGCAGAAACAAAAACGAATGTGTGTGTGCGCGTGCGTACAGAAAATAGAACAACCACAAACCAATCCTCCCACCCACACACACGCCACGTCTGTCCCCTCACGCAAAACAAATCGCCATTTTACCGGATACTCTAATATATGCAGGTGTATAAAGCAAAACTCATAAAAAATATATCACAACGCACAACGCAAGGCACACGCACGCACATCCAAGCAACCGCTTCTCGCCCTCTCGCTCTCGTCCTTGATGTGCTCAATCAGCGCCTCCTAGATCATCATATTGTTAAAAGCATCCACGGCGGAGCTGAGGCGATTGAACACCGGTAGCCGGGCTTCTACGGAATCGGCACCGACAACGTTCTTGCCGACGGGAGGACAAGACGAGGACATCACCAGCGACGGGGAAGGCGGCGGAGGAGTGGAGGTCAATGGCGAGTGGCCGCCATCGATGGGACTGGCCGGTGGCGAGGCCGGGAAGTTGAAGGCACCCTGGCCAGCGGCTACGCCCTGACCCTGACCGCAAGACGACGACTGAGGTGGGAATGTTGGGCTGCCCTGTTCCGGGAAGAAGCTGGCCATCGAGGTCGTCGGCGAAAGCGAGAGCGATCCAATCGGGGATGCACGGTCCGAACCGGTGGACATCGACAGGGCCGGACTAAGGGGCAGTTGATGCTGCTGCTGTTGCTGTTGTTGGTGTTGCTTATGCTGTTGGAGCAGCGCCGCAGCCGTCTGCTGAAGTTGAGCTTGTTGCAGGGCGGCCGCAGCAGCCACCGCAACATTGGAAGACTGTTGATGACTTTGACCGTTGTTGGAATTTCCGGCAGCAGCAGCAGCGGCCGCAGCAGCCTGGGCAGCATGATAGGCGGCCACCGAACGGTTATGGTTCCGGGCCTCTTCCGCATTGTGGACAAAGTGGCACCGCGGTCCGTACGGACAGAACCCGACACTGTGGAACGTGCGGCACAGCTCGGTCTTATACTTTGGATGACGCTGAAGATTGCGCAGTTCCTGCATGCCGTGCGCAAACTGGCACTTGTCACCATACTTACACTCACCCGCTTCTTCGAACGGTCGGCACAGCTCGGTTTTATATCTGCGGACACAAGAAGAGAACGAAAGAAATGTGTTAGACTCGTGGAGAATTGTCACGTTGCAGTGAGAATAGTGGTGGATGGTGAGCTCGTTTCATGTTTATCAATTATTCGAAATTTGATTTATTGCTCCAGGAGTATTTAGAAATCCGGAAACTTTCATAATATAGTTTGATAATACAAAACGTATTGAAGATTTCTACAAAATTTATTGCGAAACTGAATAAGGTACTAAATATTAAGGAGCTAAATGAACTCATCGATTTTCAGCGCTCGGACAAATGACTGAATGACATTTGATCATATACCTCATGGAAAACTTGTAGTTTCCTACTTATTAGCGTGGTTCAAAAACTCGTTTATAGATTATATGCTTTTTCTCAAAATTTGACCTCATTTTTTCAAAGTTTGTATAGGAATTAATATACTGCCCATATTCGCATAGTCGATGTAACCACCAACGTCTGCTCTGATGGGAAAACACGATTTTATAGATTTTTGCCGGATTCACATATACACCGACTATTTGAATGAAATAATCTGTCAGTTTCGTGGTTTACATCTACAAAAAGTGAGCCGCAATGATTTTAAGATGTTTCATGTAATTTTTCCATATTTAAAACGTGTACGTCAGTTTATGCGACCATTCAGTCGTTTTGATGAATGATTACACGGATAAGTTGACGTAACAACCAGATTGCTATGACCGTTATGTTAGCTATTACGGTACCTACCCGTTTTCTGAACACGTGTTAGATTTTTTTCCGGAATGTCCGTCTTCTTCTTCTTCTTCTTCTTCTATATGGCTCTACGTCCCCACTGAGACTTGGCCTGCCTCGCTTCAACTTAGTGTTCTTTGAGCACTTCCACAGTTATTAATTGAAGGGCTTCCTTTGCTTGCCATTGTATGCATTTGTATATTGTGAGGCAAGTGCAGTGATACTTCATGCCCAGGGAGTTGAAAAAAATGTCCCGACTGGAACAGGAATCGAACCCGGGTCTACGGCTGAATGTCCGTATTCGTGCGTTAAATACATTCTTTGTTGATAAGCAGCAGTCCCGACTCGAAAGAAGATGTACTAACCGTGGTTTCAGAAAAAAAAAGGCTAACACGTCACATTCTGAAAATGTGAACTATCTGATAGTGCGGTCGAGCGTACCATAAAGCGTGGGCATCATAGTAAGATTCACAGTTGGTCGGCTTTAAATCAGACCGGACCAACTGTTTTTCAATGATTTCTTATTTCGTTTAATGTGTGCAAAATACCGGAATTAACATTAATCCCCAGGCTCTGCGATGGATTCTAACAGCTTCTTCCAATGCACCTTGCAATTAAGGCAGTCTATGTAGAAAAGGTTATTTTATGCCTTATCCAAAATATGGTGTTGTACGTAACTATTTATTAAGAAATACCTTAGTAATATTTACAATTTTTTGAGATTTACTTGATAAACTGAAACATTAAGTGTCACCCGCTCATTTATTTTTTCTCATATTCGACAAATTACGAAATGTTACGAAACTAATTTCATGTTAATAACCTTGTACTATTCCTCTACTCTAAGTTTTTACAATTAAATTAGTAAACATCAAAAGCTCATACACCCAATGCCTAATCAGATAGATATGGATTGAATTTATCTAAGTTTTTGAGGATATTTAGGACTGGGAAGAAATGTTGAACTGTTGTGGCTTTCTCAGTCTAACAGGATTAAAACGACTATGCCAAACTCCTGACCGTTTCACTTTTGTTAGACTGAAAAGCCACAACAGTTCAGTAGTATTGGTTCAATGATGGTTTTGAAACAAAACGTAAAACTTATAATAGTTTTGCTGTGGAATGATTTTACTCGTGGCTAACCATGAGTTTACTATTTCATTAATCAATGAGGTCTCACAAAAACTCACGTTTCGGGTTTCAATGAGTTTGCTTCAAGCACTTAGTAAGTAGCTGAAAGGTGGTTTGAGGAGTTTACGTCGTAATTCAGAGGAAGCGATAAAGATCTACCATAGCCATCCATACCAAAAATATAACTGTTCATACATGAGGTGTTTGGATAATATACTTAGGAGATTTGACAAACACCCATTTAAGAAAGCACCTTAACTGCGAACAATACTCGCTGCTAACCAGGATCACGGCATATGGCGGCGTTGGATGAACTACGAATTGTACCAAGTATGTAAATAAATCGATACAGTCTGAACCCAATTTTGTCAGCCCCACAAACTGTTTGCTCTCATTAACTTACGGTCAAACTTTAACTAATTCAATCATGTTCATCACTAAACTACTGCTTGAAAATCTATTTAGATGTTTAAGGAGAACAAAAAATGTATCCCCGAAACAGGCTGACAAAATCGGTTAACTGATGTATAATGACGCAAATAAAACACGGCAGGCTGCGGTGGGCTGGGTACGTAGCTCGTATGCCAGAAAATGACAAACTTATACCATATTAGCAGAGAACCAGGAAGGAGCCGTTGGCTTCGTGGTAAGGCGCGCACGTTGGCCGTTTAGGTCTTCCTCAACTGCATTTTGCGGCCCTAAGGGGCTCCAAAATCTCAGGGCGACTGGAAGCGATTGATCCAGGACTAAGACCAGTGGAAACGATTACTTCAATCAGCGTAGACTCACCATTACGAGTTGTAGGCTATCAAGTATCAATTTGTTAAATTATTCGCATGTTGTTGTCAAAGCATCATAAATGTTTCAGTATCTACATTGAATCCATAATAAGTATTAAACACAATTGATAATATTCACTATGAAAGTCGTTGATATTGAAAATGATTTTCAGGCATCTGAAATCAAATAATTAGATATCTCAAATATAAATTATGTTTATGTCAATAAATTATCTCAATAAATTATGTTCAATCACGTTTTATGGGGAGATTTTAGTTTTCTTGTACACAGACGTCAGTATTGCGACCACATGGTGGTTACGTCAAAACGTTCTTTCCAATATACTCACATGTTTTAGAACAAACACATTTTTTTAATAATTGGAGCCAGGGATGGCATTCACCATTTGCAAAGAGTTACATTCACTTGCTACTATCTCAGTTCATAAGCATGGTATCAAAAAACAATGTATGGATGACTTTTACCTTGTAGTTTCATCTGAAAGTTTGCCGAATATCATAAGGGTTGCACACTAGACTGGGTCAACAAACTCGATTTTTTGGAACAAAGCTTTTTCGATTCCTTTTAGCGTCCAAAACAACTGTGCAAAATTTGGGAGCGATTGGTTGCTTCCCCGTATTCCGCATTGCGATTGGAATTTGTATGGAATTTACTATGGGAAAACAAGCTTTTTTGCATTTTTCTCATAAATTGAAATTTTTCGTCTAAAACAATCTAACTTATAACGTTGAAGTATAGCCTAGGATATGCCGAGAAACTTTGCTGAAGACCGCAAAGTGATCCGACACTTGTGAAAAAAGTTATAACGTACAGATTGCCCGGTGGTGCTTAACATTTAACATGTAAAGGAATAACATCAATAATAAAATCTTAATTTTTGGCCTAAGTTACCAGACGAATAACTTTTTTCACAAGCGTCGGATCATTTTGCGGTCTTCGGCAAAGTTTTTCGGCATATCCTTGGCTATACTTTGACGTCATTAGTTACATGGTATTAGACAGAAGAATTCAACTTATGAGTAAAATGCAAAAAAGTATGTTTTCCCATACTAACTTCCATGCAAATTTCAATCGCAATGCGGAATACGGGGATGCAACCAATCGCTGCCAAATTTTGCACTGTTGATTTGATCGCTAATACAGATTGAAAAAGCTTTGTTCCGGGCTGATACGATCAAATTTAAAGTTTCTCCATACAACGTTGACCCACTCTATTGCACACGCATGCTTAACTCGTGAGCGAGCTGTGAAAGCAACTCTCCACGCCGTGAATGTAAATTACATTCACGGCGTGGAGAGTTGCTTTCACAGCTCGCTCACGAGTTAAGCATGCGTGTGCGACCCTTATGATATTCGGAAAACTTTCAGATAAAACTACAAGGTAAAAGTCATCCATACATTGTTTTTTGATAGCATGCTTATAAACTGAGATAGTAGCAAGTGAATGTAACTCTTTGCAAATGGTGAATGCCATCCCTGATTGGAGCATATGTTTTACATGGTGTAGGATATGTTAAACTAAAAAAGTGGATTTTGACCTATGTGGCGTTTACGTCACCTATGCAAATATGGGCAGTATAGGAAAACGATGTTTTTCGCCGAGGTGCTCAAACAGATTCAAAAGCCAAACTGCCTTTTGGCTTGCCTTGCTCAACGCCACGTATTCCGATTCCATTGGCGACAGTGTCACGACATCCTGCAGACGTCCTGTCCACGAAATCGCTCGTCCGGCGTACATAAACACGGTGCCGGTCGTAGATTTGCGAGACTTCATATTGTTGGTAGGGTTTAATGAAAGAACAACCGTCTAGTACAAGCACAGAGAGAGAACTACATTTTATTGATTACAATATAATTACAGGCTACTATGATCGAAATATTCTTCCGAGATTGCTTCGCTATCACATGAGCGCTTGCACGCTGACGTCATCATTGTTTCCTTCTCTTTCTTTCCTTCGGCGTCGGTCCATAAAGCCGTCCTTGCCCTCAAAAAAAATTTGAGGGCAATGTTTACAAATCGTATGAAAATTCGATGAGGTTAGGTTTTTGCTGCAAGCCTCTATATCACCCGCCCAATCCACATCCGCATATCCAACCAGCTTGCCTACAGGTCCTCCGTATGTTAACTGCCAATCTTTTGTACCTTTCAGGAAGCGGACCACTCGTTTGGCTGCTACCCAATCGGCTTCCGTTGGTGCATACACGCTTCGCCCCAAAATTGGCACACGTGCAGCGATGACCGGTTTAGTGCAGACAGCAACGTACAGCAACGCATTCACCAGACTCCTTTATTGCGTGTTCGTTTTCAACGGAGAACTATCTTCCCTGCTCTTGATGAACCCATTCTTCATAGAGTTTTTCGCGCACTTTTCGTCACCCACACCGAATCTTTCAGCGACCCAATCTACATAGCTTTCCAGCAAAAGGCCGTATTTACCACTTTCCTTTCGGATTTCCATTCCCAGGAAATAGTTCTCCTAGGTTGGCCATCTCGAACTCCTTGCTCAGGACCGCGTAGATCTTTTGGATCTCCTCTTCGCTATCGCAACCGATCAGAATATTGTCGACGTAGACCAGCAAGTAGATTCGCCTCCCGTTGATGACCTTCGTGTAAATACACGATCAGCTCGACTTTGATAGAATATGAGCCCCAGAAGTACAGCATACAGACGATGACTCCAGCATCAAGCCTACTGTTTAAGCCCGAAAATACTCTTCACCAGCGTGCACACCTTCTTCTCCTGTCCTGCAACCTCGAAGCCACCTGGCAGCCGCATATATAGCTCATATTACAGAGTGCCGTACAAAAATGCCGTATTTACGTCGAAATGTTTCAGGATCAAGTTTTTCTTCGAAGCGATGACCAGAAGCGTCCGTACCGTCGTCTGCTCAAAGACCGGTGCAAACACCCCGTCGTAGGCCTGCCCGTACTTCGGATTGAAAACCTGGGCGACCAGACGAGCCTTATACTTCACAGCCTCTCCAGCAGCGTTCCGTTTGGTTTTGTAGACCCACTTGCACCCAACTGGCTTCCGTCCAGGCGGGAGGTCCACCAGCTTCCACGTTCCGGTCTCCTCGTGAGACCGCAGCTCATGGCCTTTCTCCACTCACCACTTTTCCACAGCTCAAGGCTTCCTGAAGCGTTACCGGCACCTTCTCCTCCTCAGGGGGGCAGAGTGCTTGCCACTCCAGGATTCAGGAAACGATAAGCTTTCCTCCCTCCGACGAAGACTTCACTGCTTTCGGAACCAACTTTCTTCGAATCTCGTCGACACATAAACGAACGCCTCCGAACCGAAAACAAGCAAATGAACATACGGCGGGTTCTTGCCGTGCCACAACTCGCACGGTGTCTTCTCGTGAACCGACGACGGAAGACGATTTTGCAAATAGACCGCCGTGTTCAAAGCCTCACCTCAATACCATACCTTGTCCATGCCCGACTCAAAAAGCGAGCAACGAACCATTACAATTTCGTACCGATTCTACCTCAACGCTTTACCATTTTGCTGCGGCAAGTACGGTGCGGTTTGCTGGAAGACGATTCCGTTCTCGGCCAAAAAACTGCTTGAACGCCGTGCTCGAGTATTCTCTTCCTCCGTCCGTACGAATGATACGAGGACACCTGCCGAACTGGTGCATTACCATGTACATAACGCTTATAAGACCGGTGCTGCTCTACGAGCACGAGACCTGGTCTATGCTCGAGGAGGACAAGCACTCGAAGTGTCGGAGCGTCGGGTGCTTGGGACCATCTTTGGCGGTGTGCACCGAAGAATGAACCACGAGCTCGCTGCACTCTACGGCGAACCTGGCACCCGGAAGGTAGCAAAGGCTTAAAAAATAATATATGCAGGGCATATTGTGGGAATGCCGGACAACAACCCTGAGAAGCTGGCGTTCATATAGCCGAGGCGGTAAACGCACGGGTATTCAGCATGACCATGCTGAGGGTGACGGGTTCGATTCCCGGTCGGTCCAGGATCTTTTCGTAAAGGAAATTTCCTTGACTTCCTTTGGGCATAGAGTATCTTCGTGCCTGCCACACGATATACACATGCAAAATGGTCATTGGCAGAGGAAGCTCTCAGTTAATAACTGTGGAAGTGCTCATAGAACACTAAGCTGAGAAGCAGGCTTTGTCCCAGAGAGGACGTTACGCCAAGAAGAAGAAGAAGAAGAAGAAGCTGGCGTTCGCAAGAGATCCGGATGGTACAAGAAGACCTGGTTAAGAGAGCAGCGTGCAAGATGGGTGGACCAGGTGCAGAAATTTCAGGAAAAATCAGGAGCCCAATAAGTAATTGGGTAATAAGAATCCCAGCGAACGAAGAGCTCGTTGAATTTATCAAAAATTTGTTCCTGGAGATTTGTCGGATTTTTTACTGGCTTTTTCCAGTTCTCCCAAGTTTACAATAAGAGTTTTTTTTTTACATAGGCTGCTCCCATAAATAGTTTCTTTCGAGTTTTTTTGTGTCTTTTCGAGAATTGTGAGAGTTGGTCTCGGATTGCTACTAGAGTTGTTTCCAGGATTTTAGCAGGAGTTTTTCACGGCATCTCTGCAGGAGGGCCTATTGGAATTTATTCCTGAAGTTTTCTCGACATGTTTATACAAAGTTTCTTCAGGAATTCTTCTCAGTAGCTTTCTGTAATTTCTCTTGGATTTCCTCGCGGCGTTACATCCGTTAGTTCTTCTGTGATTAGTTTCAGAGATTTTTAGAGGTTTTCTTCAATATCTCCTGCTGATATTACTCCCAAAACGTTTATCCAAAGTGTCCCAGCTTTTCTCAGGATTTCTTCCGAAGATGCTCTTGAAATTTCTTCAATTGTTTTTTTCGGAGTTTCTCGCAATATTTCATCTGCATTCCTTCTGATTTTTCTTCAGAAATTTCTTGCAAGGAATTTCATAGGTTATACTAGGAGATACCCGGGAAAAACTATCTAAGAAATCCCATAAGGAGCACCGAGAATTTCGGAACAATTTCTCGTTGGGATCCCGCGAAAAGCTATGGGAATCTGCAAAACTGCAAAAAATCCTGTAAACAACTACAAGGAACAGCCTGGAAAAAATCTATAAAAGAAATCGCGGGAATAACTCAATGAGAAGTATCAGCAATAGGTATCCCAAAAGGCATTCCGAAAAAAAAAAACAAGAAAAAGTCCACTGTAAATTTAAAAAAACTTTGAGAAACATCCAAGGTTCAACACTGGAAGAAATCTTCTTAGAGAAGTCCCGGGAGAACCTCTAGGAAATATTCCAGCTAAAATTCCTTTAGAAATCTAGGGACAAACTATGGTAGAAAGCTCACCAAAACTTCTTGAGGAAATTACAGGAGAGATCCCGGGAGGAACTCATGCAGAAAATTCGTGAAAAACTCCTAAAGAAATCCTTGGAGACGCTCTAGTAGAAATCACAGGAATAACTCCAGTAAAAACTCTTGCAAAATCATCAAAATGAAACCCGCGGGAGAAAATCTAGGAGAAATTCTTCGACAACATCTGAGATACATCCTGTGTAAAACTGAAATCTCCATGATAAATCCTAGATGAAATCCCATGATAATTTGTTTGGAAAAACGGGGGAGGAGCTTCGGGAAAATGCCAAAAAGGACGCTGGAAGTAATACCGGGAAAATTTCTGAAGTTCTATAGGATACCCGTGGAAAAACTCCACGATGTCAGTCGGAATTCAGGAATTCTTTCTTTTTCTCAAGGAAGAATCCCTGATAAAATTGTTTGAATCTTGGAAAAAATGCCGATAAGAATTCCTCTTTCTTCTTCTTTTTCTAAGAAAGAATACCAAGAAATGCCTTAAAAATACGGAAAGAATCTTGTAAGAAATCCCGAAAGGTATCCCAAGAAGTATTTCCAAAAAAGAATTTTCCCATAAATTCATCCTTGTAGAGACATTTCCAGATGGAGTTTAACATCCAAATTCATTCGCGTCTATAATATGGACGCGATTGAATCTGGAAGTTAAATTCCATCTGGAAATTTCTCTATACATTACATATACCGTATGCGTGATAATGTTTGCACCATCGTTAAATAAAATTCCAGTTTTACTTTTGAAGACAATGTATTGGTTTTATTTGCTGGCATTTAAGCTATAACTCATATCATAGTAGGCTGTGAATAAAAAGTGTTGATTTTCTTAGTTTAACACTTGCATAATGACTAAGTGGCAACCTAGCTCGTGATTTGTCCACGCGCAAATGTCGAAAAGTATCCGTGGTAGTGTCAAAGTCAAGATTAACAATTTTTGAATTTATTTTTTTATTTTGACATTGCCTCATGGTGTAGACATTGACACACAAACAAAAGTAATAATAACTATTGATTCTGGAATTTGATACGGATCGATAGTTTTTCGGAAATCGAAAAAAACGGAGGTTGCGTTCGGGCAAATTAAAGACTTTCTTATATGGCGCTACTCGTAGCTCCTGGATGCCATTGGTAATAATGTAATTTTTTTTTCTATGGTCGAAGGATCATAAAAGCCACCGTAATTTTCCTTTTCGATATGCCGTACCGTTGAGTCGCTGATTTCGCGTTTCTTTGCCATTTTTCTCATTGAGCGCATATAATTCACCCAAATCTTATTTTTGGTGGCAGCAATAGCTTTCTTAATCCATGTTAACCTTGGACGACCAGTGCACACCTTCGGGAATAGTTGCCCTTGCTTTTTTTCGGTCTAAGACTGTTTTACGGTTCTCCTGAACACTCCTGAAATGTCTTTTTTAACATTTGCGCGTGGACAAGTCCCGACTACCGCTGCTACCCCTTCATAGAGCAAATTTTACACACTCAATCCTGAATTGCCTTTTCAGCACTTTTTTGACGAAAATAGAACAGCAGAATTATTCCGGTAGCTTCGGTAATCGATTTTACTGAGGTTCAGTATACCAACTGTCAAAACCTGGTGCAAAAGGTAAACAAAGCAGTCAAGCTGTATACAGCTGTTCTATTTTCGTCAAAAATTTACCGAACACAGTATTCCAAATTAAGTGTGTAAACTTAAGAAATCGGATTTTTTTACCCGCAGCCTACTGTGATATGAGTTAGAGCTTACGTGCATGCAATAAAAACCAAGACATTGTGTGTACAGGAGATATGAGTACCTTATTTGTACGATGGTGCAAACATTATCACGCATACGGTACAATTTCTCTATCTCTTGTATACAAAGATTATCATGGATATCAGGGTACGAATGCCATCAATAATCTCACGCTCCTATATTCATTTTATTCGAAAACAAGCGATTACGGCACCGATTGATTCCGTTTTTTTTGGTTTCATGCGTGCTCCCTTCTAACGAAAAATACAAAAAGAACAAAACCAATCCCACATGCTTAATAAGGGAACTAATACCATATATACTATTGAGGAATTATCAACATATTATCGGAATTGCCGGTTTTCCGGAACTGTCTGCTAGATCTAGGAGCCCTCCTTCTTGATCCTCTGGCACGGGTAACAAGATCCCTTCTTGATTATATTGCTTCTCGAATAAACATCCGGAGGAATCTTCAACTTCTCCAAGGAACCACAAGCTTCCAGTAAAAACCTTAAACATTGCCACGTTGAAAAATATATGTTTTGACAGTTTAATCATTACAAACATGTAGTAAAAGCTAATACTTATCGGTACGAAATATCCCGAAGTATTCAAGAAATTCTCTGCGTATTCCAGGATTTTCTCTGGTAAATAAATTCCCTGAGTATTCCCGGTTTTCCAGGTTTTTCAAGGTAAGACACCCTGTACTTTTACGGAATTCAGCTCAATTTGAGCGTTGAATTTTTTTGTTGGGAGGTTTTTCATTGTCACCGAAAAAATACTGTCCAAGAAAAATTGGCACAGGACACCCCTTAACCCCTAAAAGTAAACCAATGGGTAATTTCTGTTGAAAATTTTACGTGGAACCAACTCTTCGAAGACCGCAAAGCGATGTGACACGCGTGAAAAATAATCTTATTGACTGAACTCCGAAAAGCAAGGTAATACTGTTGAGTTTTGTAAAACTGGCAACACTGAATAAGTATTTGGAGACAGTTGAAATGTATTCATTGTTTGAAGCAAATCAAACAGTTGGAAGTTGGATCGCTTGTGTTATGCGGACCCAGCCAACACGAAGCCATATATGTATGTATAAATAATGTAGAATAGGATGCCAAAGTGGAGACCGTCCTTACATACTTACATTTAACCGCGTGTAAGGTGTACGCATATCTCATCCGCTTTAACATCCTATTCAACAGCATATGTGATCGTGTGATGGCTGGGGATGTATACACTTAATGTAAATACAATGAAATGTAATTTAGAGATAAGAAGTATATAATTTAATAAATATAACAACATTGAAGCTGCCCTACAAAAATGATGCTATCAGTACGTGTTGATCGTCCCTACACAAGAGAAGTTCCACAACACTGTTTAATTGTTTAATATGTAAGGAATTGTAATCAGGCCTGCTAAATATCGGTATCACTGCCTGTTTTTCAGCCGAAAATGAATGACTGCGGCGGTCGTTTTCAGTTCCTCAATGTGAGAACTAACAGAGTCCGAGAGCTCCATTCGTGAGAGGCCCAACAAAGTCAATTCCCAATCATCCACACACTACTCATACTGACAGGCCAGTCGTCTCAAGCGGTGGCTTGTGAGAGTGAGTGCCCTATACGCTACCACGGGTGAAAACACTCAACTACAGAAAATTGAACGGAAATTTAGCCCTGTCAGCTCTCGCTATCAGCACGCTGCGTGCGAGTGTGAGTACCTATTTCATTTCGCTCCCGTGTTGTTGATCGGAAAGAAACATTGTCAGGGAAACCAAAACGGAGAAAATAAAAAAAAAGAAAAATATCGCTATCATAAACGCCTGTCGGAAAATTGCAGCACTGATTGTAATAATTATAAATATAAAAAACATTCAATACCGTGTGTGCACCTAACTTTGCGCAGGTCCAAACTTTGCGCATTCTTGTAAAATAATTTAAAAAATAACTAAATGTCAACATTTTCACCCGTTTAATCATTGCACTAGCATTGTGTAAACATAAACATTATTTGATGAAATTATATTACCATAAAATCTTTGTTTATGTTGAATAATAAACAAAAAATACACAAACACGTCAAAATTTGCCTCGCCTTAACACGGCTGCCAGAAGTAACTCTACTAAAAATCAACATTTTCCTCGATAAAACTGTGCAACGATGATTAATTTTGCAGTTAATTGACAAAAAGGTGATATTCTAGTAATATCAATCACAGTTCGTAATATTTTTTTTCAATTTAACTAGTAAATAGTGGTGCGCAATGTTTGGAACCAATATTTGCACTGTGTTCCTAATTTTTGCGCACTTTCAGTAAATGCATGATGAACGTGAATACATGACTTATGAACCATTTAAATATTATGTGACAATTGTATTGACAATTTCAGGCCTGCCTCCACCATGTAGCAAATTTTGTATGGAAATTAGTAGAAAATTGTATGAACCGTAGCACTACGGCGGCACTCTTGGTCTGTCTACAATGTTACGTGATTTGTGAACAGTCCTTCATTTGACTTTTCCGGCGGTCAATGTTAGGGACGATTCAAATATGACGTCCACCATTTTTTTGAATTTTAGAACCCCCTCCTACCCCGGGTTACCCCGTCACGCTTCATAGTACCTATACCTAATACATGGCATATCACACTTTTTCAGACAACTCCAACCCCACCCCCCTCCCACCAAAGATGGACGTCATATTTAAATGACCCCTTATTGTTCCTATCCGTAACGATCATTCCATTCATCAGGAAGCTTTTACCTTTGATTTCTACCCACTGGAAAACCCCTCATGAATTTTGGATTGTTCACAGGGTAGGTGCCTAGTACGAACCGCAGACGAATTCAAGAACTGCCGGAGGCCTCCGTCGCCCCTGTCTCGTAGGACAAAGTATTTCAACAAAGATCAGTTAAGAGCACACTACCTGAATAACTTTAGTTCAATGGGGAAACATTAAATAATAGTATTTTTGATGACTTTTTCAAGTAATCCATAGCATGCGCAAAGTTAGGCACACCATGCGCAAAGTTAGGAACAATCGAAGATTTTGTGCGCAAAGTTAGGAACAAGGCAATGAAATAGTTTTTCTATTTTAAGTATTTTTTGGTTCATATTATGATTTTTTAAATATTGCAGACTCAAAGAAGGATCATTAGTCTATCGTATGAGCATGTTGTTCATGATATTATTTGTTTATTTGTATTTTTTATAACGATTAGAAATTTGATTTTTCTTAACTGCGCAAAGTTTGGTGCATACACGGTAATAAAATCTCTTCCTAGTATCGATCGGGTATGGCCGGATTTTCCACAAAAGTTGCAACGTTTTGCGGCCTTTGTAAGCCAGATTCTTTGTGAAGTTTTCGACTGAAATCATTCATCGATTTGGGTTTTTGAATTTTGAAAAATGTATTGTTTTTTTTTTAATTTCAAACGAGAGTATTGTGATGTTCTTTGCTGAGTATTGTGTTGTTCTTTACAGAGAAGAACATTAACCGTTATGTGGCCGGCAAACTTTTTGCTTTTTTCTACACCGTGTATTTTAAATGGGTGCTGGGTACCCGGGTACCCTGCCGGCCACATAAGGGTTAATCAAGACAATTAGATGATTGGCATTGAACCACAAAAACCCCACAACAATTGGTGAGATCTTTCCAATATTATTTATTTATAAATAATTTTACTTCAATATATTTACTTCATAACTGCATATAAGTTGAAAATTCGCTATTTTCAACATCCTTTCATCTATTGGAAGATGCTTCAGTTCTGGGCTCTTTCTAAGTTGATGAAGGGATTTATAAATGCTTGCAAGGACTTGGCCAGGTGTGTGGAGCTGAGTGAATCTATGGCATTGTAGATAGTAGCGACATCAGCAATGTCAATGGAAATATTCAACTTTGCAACTCCATCCAAGATTTGTGCAAGTATTCATGCTATGCTATGCTATGCTATGTTTTTTTTTTTAATTTCAAACGATTCGAAATGTATTCATTGTGTTGCGGGGCCAAAATAGAATATAGTGAATACATTTCCACTGCGAAAAATTCAGTCTTGAACGAGAAAACTGCTTTTGCATTTTTAATGATGACGATTAAATCAATACCGATTTTTTTCAACCTTAACTCAAAATTAGCGGTTTTTATACTGAGTAGATTATGTTTAAAGAATAAAGATTGAGCGACCATCTGACGTGGATTATCGATTGTTTGTTTTGCGTATGAAGTGAATTATAGGGCGGCAGTCTGCATGAAATGATTCAAAATGGAAAAGTAATAGAGGAAATTTGATCTAACGGTATCTTCCCAAGTACGTCTTTGTTAAGCTAAGCATTGCGTTCAGTTTATTTCTATGTGGAATGGGTAAAGGTTTCGGCCCTTAACCCCTAAAAGTAAACCAATGGATAATTTCTGTTGGAAATTTTACGTTGAACCAACTCTTCGGAGACCGCAAAGCGATGTGACATGCATGAAAAAAAGTTATTGGCTGAGCCCCGAAAAGCAAGATAATGCTGTTTAATATGTAAGGAATACCAATAATAAATTCAATAAATCATTCAATAATAAAATCTCGTCCCAGTATCGATCGGGTATGGTCGGATTTTCCACAAACCTTGCATCGTTTTGCGGCCTTTGGAAGTCTGTTTGCTAGTGAAGTTTCCGACAGAAATTATTCATTGAATTATTTCTAGGGATCGAGGAGTGATCCCTGGAGAATTTTATTTTTTAAAGCATGTTTTCCCGTATTAAATTGTATGAGATCTTAGAACGGCGAGTGCTAAAAAAAATAATAATTAATTCATATATTCTTGTACCGACTTTTCGAAACCTCTAAGAGGAATACCCTCTTCGAATGAGTGTAATCAGTTTTGTACCTTTTAATTCCGCCCTATTTTGCTTATCCTTTGACAGATACGCGTATTTCGACTACCACTTGTAATCTTCTTCAGTGTCAGCCAGTGGATAACTGACACTGAGGAAGATTACAAGTGGTAGTCGAAATACGCGTATCTGTCAAATGATAAACAAAATAGGGTGGAATTAGAAGGTATTTCATATATGTAGTTTCTCTGATTGAGCTTAAATTTCACATTTTTGACTAAAATGGAACCCAAAAAGTTTACAGGCGCGAGAATTTATATTTATCTTGTCTCATGATAGTGTCCACACTGCACTGCCTTCCCCCTAATATTCAGATTGAATTATTTTTCAAGAAGTTTAAGAAGTTTCTTGAAAATATTTGATCTCAATCCATGGATAAGGCTAGTAGTACACAGGTTCAAATATTTGACAAGGAAAAAAACTCAAGAAACAACATCAGTTTGACACTAATGAAAATTCGATCGAGTCAAACAAGATGTTTGAGCATTGGTTTCTTTTCGGACAAATTCTGGCCAAACATTTCTATAAGTCCTGCAGATGTGAGGCTCTCTTTAAGTCTCCTCTCTTTCGACTATAATGTGCGTATATGAATTATGATTTACTTCTTGCGTCAGAAGGTAGATAGATCATTCCTTTTCCGATCTACACATAACAAATTGTAAAAAAATTAACTGTGAAACCGTAATAACTTAAAGAGAAACGGAACAAAGAGAGTCTCTCTTTTGCAGATTGGACCTTTAGACATGTTTGTCTTCAAATATTTGACCCTGTGTACTAACCGCTTAAGTTTGTTGTTTAAGAACGGAATAACAAATCCCACACTCACCTCGAGGTATTGACCTGCTGCGGCAGCGGTTCCGACTGCGTGCGTTCCAACTTTCGGTGACCTCCGCCACCGCCACCACCAGCACCACTACCGGTCACCCCTCCACCACCGGCGGACGAGTTCACTAGCGCGGCCACGGCAGCCGCAGCAGCCACATTGTTGTTGCTACCGACCACGGACCTAGCACCAGCATTCGACTGCACCAGCGTGGCAGCATTGGCCGCCGTGGACATTCGCAACAGTTCCATCAGCGATTCCACCGTGGCGGCGGCCGTGGCTGAGGAAACCGACGATCCCACCGGGTGGGACGTCGTTCGGGTGAGCGCATTGTGCAGCAGCAACTGCCGGGCATTGGCCTGCTGCTGTGGCTGGTGCTGTTGGTGATTATGGTGCTGCTGATGCTGCTGCTGCTGCTGATGGGGATGGTGCTGACTGTGGTGATTCTGCTGATGGTGCTGATTCTGATGGTGGTGGTGTTGGTGGTGCTGGTGGTGAGACTGTTGCTGATGATGCTGCTGTTGTTGTTGCTGATGTGCCACAGCCACACTAATGTTTTGCTGAAGAAGGATTTGACTGCTGGCAGCGAGATGGCCGGTGCTACCAATCAGTGGACTGCTACTGCTGCTATTACTGGAGCTGGAGGCTGAACTGCTGGAGTTTGAGCTGCTGCTGTTGGTCGATATTGTCATTTGCGCGGTGCTCCTGGAATTTGTTTGATTCTGAAAAGAGAGTAGGAAGGGAGAAACAATCTGTTAATTTACATGAAAGTTTCTAAGAAATGTCATTAAATGATTAAATCACATATGATGTGGGCGATAGTCGATAAATCGGCGTTCCAGGCAGCCAAACACGTTTATACACATCCTCTAGACAAGATTGTCCAGAGTCGTGACCCCACCACATGTAACAAGCATGTACAGGTTACACACTGTGCGGGTACATGAAAAAAGAAAACTTAGAAGAAGAAGAGTTACTTCTAAACCTGCACAAACCGGGCATTCGGAATAATCTGCATGCCCGAAATTGTTAGATAGGGTGCGGGCACCGGTTTTGGCCAGTCTAAGGAAAATCATTTTTATAAAAATAACCAATAAGCCTATGAAAACAACCAATGCGTCAAAAGAAAGGTTTCAATCTATATTTTGAAGGAAAAATGCAGAAATCATGCCAATACTTGATTTTTGTATTAAAAGTGGCACTGGCCAAAAGAAGCTCTGCCGCAGTTTTGGCCATATTCTTGAGTTTGGTTTCTATTTTGGCCAATCACGTGTTTTTCTTATGGGAGTGACCAAATTAGAAGCACCATGGTCAAAATAGATATATGGGAGCAGATTTTTTAAGGAAATATATATTTTTCTACCAGTTTTTTATCAAAATGTGTGGTTTTCACAGCTGTAATCATCATATTGTATTAGGATCTACTAGTAAAAAATAAATTTACGCCGATGTAGATCGCAACAGGCTCAAAACCGCACTATGGCCAAAACTCCGGACTGGCCAAAACTGAAGCTTCTACCCTACTATCTATCAGTCATGACCCGAAAGGACCGTTTCCATCGATGCAGGCTAAGCGTTTCTCATGCAACAATGAGAATAACAGGCTCTTTGAAATAAATTTACTAAGGCAGCATAGGTTTCTACAAAACATCTCACTTTCCAGCTCCAAATAACTGCGCAATGCCTGTTTTGTATTTCACAGAGGACGAGACAGCTTTAGTCATTGGAAATTCCGATGGCAATCCCGTAAGTCCTGCTTACCCTTTCCGATCAGTTATGCATTCAAGACGCGCTAGCTAGAAAGGATTTAAATTTCAAAACCTTTCCAAAGAAACTTCCCTCCGTTTCGGGAAGAATACCAAACGATGACCGAACCGACCCGATCCTCGGCTCTAAAGTTTACTTTGTATATTGTTATCTTATCTCGAAGTAGGCCAGGCCAGGGCTTCATAAAACCGTCATTCAAGCATGCCCCGGTACTGCTGTTGCTGCTGCTTCTGCCGCTTGTTGGCACGAGAGGTTGACTTGACACATGACTAGCAGGCTCTTATCAAAAAAGACTGTTCATGTAATAATAACTGATAGCGAACGCGGTCGCTCTTGATAAGAAGACGGCGACGGCCAAGCCAGGCCAGGAACAAATCGAGAACCCTCGGCGGTGAGGGTCGACCGGTCCGGTAGTCGACGAGATGACGACGGATTGGAGTGGACGGGATCGACCGACTGGGCACGGTGGGTCAGAAATCAAAATTTCATGAGATAAGTCATAATTACAACATCCATTGTACATTGTATTGAAGAAACTTTACATTATTTCTGCTGCGGAAGTAGGTATGAATCAAATGAGGAATTTGATACGATTCTCTTGGAATCCTCCTGAGAGTTCCTCTAAAAAATTCACCAGCTGTTCCGCCGTGGATTCTCTAGGAGTTTCTTTGGCGTTTCCATTAGAAGCTTCACCAGGGACTGTGCCATGAGTTCCTTATGAGATTCCTTTAACAGTTTCATTTTCTGGGATATTTACTATATAGGGTGCCTGTACCAGTTATCGCGCTACCTAAGCAAAGTTATTTCTACAAAAATGCGAAGAAGACCGACGAATGTCATCAATATGTCAAATGATAGATTAGTTTTCATACTTTACAGGAAAAATATAGAAACCGAGCCAAAACTACTTTTAGTATTTATTACGGCGTGTGCCAATGATAGGAACCGGTTGTGCTACTTTTCCTCGGATGTCGGTTCCCCGAATGCCATTTCCCCAAACGCCGATTCCCCGAATACCGTTTCCCCGAATGACCCATTTCCCCGAATTCCACCCTTCTTTATTTTATAGGCGGTTCTTTCAAGTTTTATTGCTCCTCAGACCTGCTGAAACACTGCTGAATGAAGAATGGTAATATGACTCCTTCTTTCCATTGCTGCTCGTTCTTTCTAGAACCAAATTGATTCCAACGACCTGTCTAACTATGACAGGAAATCTTTTTGAAACATAGTTCCTAGGACACTAACATTTTGTGGCACGTGATCATTTTGAACAAGAATGTAATATATAGTCTTTTCGGGGAAACGGGTCATTCGGGGTAGTGACTTTCGGGGAAACGGGCCATTCGGGGAACCCGCGTTCGGGGAAACGGCATTCGGGGAAAAGTAGCACAATCTTTTAGTGAGTGTTTTGTGATTAAATCACTCAAAATATATCTTTTAGATACACAGAATATAGGAGGCCTGATTTAACCATCATAAAACCAAAATAAAATGATTTGGGTTCCATCGTAGTATTAAGTATCCCACAAAAGTTTTTTTTACTAGGAATTGTTGCTTGTATCGACCTTCAATGAAAGATACTAACATTTTTTATAGACTTTAGAAAATTTTAAATTAATTCAGAACAAAGCGATCTTACGGCGGAATTGTAGGAAAGTTTCTGATAAGATCATAGAAAAATCACAGTTCTAGAGATCTTTGCATATCTCAAAAAACCACGAAGAAAATCTTCAATGGTCGCGTCGGAAATCAACCATAGTTTTAGTTTCAAAGGTTCAAATAAGGAACCTTTCTTCAAAAATGCGAGATGGGATCTCTGCATCAATTTACAAGTTAATCTCAGAGAACATGCTAATTAATTTCAAAGGAAATTTTATCAAATATTCTTATAAGTTTGGCATGAATACTGAGGATAATCTTACCAGTTCTTATAAATATCCCCAGGAATTATGAATAATATTCTTAGGAGCTATGTAACAAATCTGTTATGTACAGAAACAGAACTTTACCGAGTTTCTCACCAGGCGTCCTCCAAAAATGATACTTATTTTGGAAAGAATTTCTCCAAGAATCTGCTGAGGATTTCGCCAAGAATCTCAAAGACGTGATGGAATTTTGAAAAAAAAAACACACCAGAAAAAAGCAATAAAGAAATACAAGAAAATAAAGAAATGAAGTAATAAAAAAATACAAGTAATAAAGAAATACATGCCATAATCATCTATATATATAGTATAAATGATTATACACATGATAGCATGTACAAAACAACTTTTGTTTGAAAAAAATAAATATTCTTAGAAAAGAATTATTCTCAGAAATCTAGGTGGCAATATAGTTGCCACTGCCCGTTTGGCGCACTTCGAATTGTTTAGGTGGCAAGGTGGTAGGTAATATTCTTGCCACTGCCCGTTTGGGGTACTTTTCAACTCATAACTGAGACAAAAAGTCCTAAAAAAGATACCCAGCATTGCTAGTAATCCCAAATATGCGTAAACTAAAAAAGAAGTTCGATATAAGTTGTTATCAAGCAGAACAAATTTTAGGTGGCAATATAGTTGCCACTGCCTTATAAATGGTTAAGAAAATCTCGGAGGAGTTTTACTAGAAATCTTAGGAATAATTCCTGTAGAAACTGTGGGAAAAACCTCAGGGAGATCGTTTGAGGAAGCTCCAAAAAAAAAAACACCGGAATGAAGCGCGGAAAGTTTTCAAGAGAAACCCAGGGAGAAATTCCACGACAACACCTGTGACATGTTCTGAGTGAAACTCTTGTGGAGATCTCGGAATAATTCCTGGAAGAAATTCCACGAAATTTTTCAGCGGAAAAGGCATGAAGAACTCCGGAAAAATCCCACCAGGGACTCTGGTAGCAACGCCGGAAAACTGTTCGAAAGAAATTTTGGATATAAATTCTGCAGGATTCTCGTGAACATTTTCAGGAGAAATTGGTCGGAATTCAGGAGTCCTGGAAGATTCTCATGGAAGAATCTCTGAGAGAACAAAAACACCAGTAGGAATACATAAGAATCTCCGGGATGAGTTTAAAAAGAAGTACCAAGAAAAATGGCGTGAAAAAATACGAAACAAATATTGTGAGAAATCCTGGAAGGCATTCCAAGAATTATTTCTGAAGGAGTTCCAGAGAGAAATCCTGACGGAATTTCTAAAAAAAAACCTTAAAGAGGAACCAAACTATCAGATTCATCCGTGTCCACATGGAATTTGCTGCATCCTATCGCCGGCTTTCCGAATAGTGTACGTTCAGCGTGCCTGTCTGGGTCACATTGGCCCCAACATCCTACTAGGGTTAAGATATTCCTTGTACTTTCTTGCTTTTCTTTAGCAGGGAAAAACCTAGAATACTCAAGGAATATAAAAAAATTCCTGAAGATTCCCGGTTTCCAGGTTTTTAGGATAGTACCCGATCAGAAAGGCATAACAAAATTATAACCGATTGAGTTATTTATTTCAAAAAATTTTCATAACAGAATGAGTTATAAAATTCGCCGGTTAGGTGTTAAAATAACAAAAATTATAACAAAAATTGCTCTAGCCATAACATAATTATAACAGGTCTTGATACAATTTTAACAAATTTATAACAACGTGAGATATAATAAATCTTGGAATGATCGAAAAATTATAACACATGTTGTTATAAATTAGATATAAATATATTGGGTAAAAATTGAGTTGGGTAAATTTTAACTCATTTTTTGGTTAATTTTTATTAAGAGTGTTATTTATTTTTAGCGAAAAGTTTTTTGTATAAAAAACTTGCCCCACTTAGTATGTAAAAAACCCACACCCAGACGGGAATCGAACCAAGGACGCCAGCCTTCAACTACAATCCGGCGCCTTTATCCATGAGGCCATTGCAGCACTTGAAGTGAGGGGAGGTTTAAGATCAAGTGGTTCTTCGTTTTGGTGGCTGGTCTATAAATAGACTCGTTTGTCCAACGCACAGGCGAGGGAAACTATGACGTCACATAAAAGTATTCTTGATACAATTGATCGCAATTACGTCATCTTAGGATATAATAACAAAAGTGGATATAATTTAGTTACAATTGTAACTCAAGAATGTGCTCTGCATTTTAGCATGTTTTGTCTCGTGATTCAGACCAGAAAAAAATGTCGTATCTTCTTTAAAGTGGTAAAGATAGTCAATGGCTCTCAGACATTGAAAAGAGTGGTACAGTAATGTTCCGATTTTATCACCCCCTTTCCATAAATGTTTTCAAACACTGAAAATCGATAACTAATTAATTAGCCGTCCGATTTCAAAGCGGTCTTCGGCAAAGTTGTAGCTAATAAAGTTGCCTATGAGTATCAGGGTTCAATTAATCATCTTAGACAGTTGGGAAAATGTTACGGTCGATTGAATGAAAAACGTCGTTTTCCCGTAGTAATTCCCATATAAACTTTGAAGGGCTTGTGCAGTCTCAATTTTCAACCAAATTAGCTCAAATTTTGGGAGGAGACATAGATTCTGGTTACAAATCGAATAAGCGGTGTGGAGCAAAAACGATTTTTTGAACCACGCTAATCTACATGTTTGCAGATGATCAGCAGCTGTATTTCTACTGAATTATTATGAACGTTAATTGTATGGCATATATTTAAGTCATGTTATTTTACAACGAACATTCACGATAAAATAATAGCATGAAACCAGCTCGCCCATTTATGCGAATATGGCTTTGCTGCTGCCGAACCACCGCACACTACTCTATCAAAGTTTCTAATGGTAAACGATTGCAAAAATGATTACATCAGTTTGATTTCAGTAGAGATTTTGTATCATTGCTTTAATCCTATTTGAATACCGCTCTCAAATTGTAAGTGGATGTTAAACGAAATCATTCAAACATGATCAGTGGAGGATTGTGACACTTAAAACTTATTACAGGAATGTTGACAGTTTCGATGAAAATCATCCTTTTCAAATCCCTTTTGATGCCTCACTTATCATATAGATTGGAATTAATATTAAACGCTTCTGTAGCTGCATATAATTGTTTGAGATGTGTCTAGATACTCTAGTACTACTAGTAGCACTCGTGTCCTGAATAAAGGTAGCCAATATCAGTGGAGCACGCTTAATTTTTCTAGCACTAATATATGTGTAACCCTAATAGACCAAATCCGTGGCGCTCAACGAGTGACTAAGACTTACATAGATCGAAAATCAGCTCGTGCAACCACTTACGCGAATATTTTGCAATAATTTCGGCATGGGAACCACGTTTGGTTTACAAATCACCTTGGAATACCAAAACATGTTGGTATTTGACAAAAATTGACGACAAACATGCCTAAAGGTCCAATCTGCAAAAGAGAGGCTCTCTTTGTTCTGATTCTCATTAAATTATCACGATGTCACATTTTTACAATTTGTTATATGTAGATCAAAAAAGGGTTGCTTTATCTACCTTCTGACATGAGAAAAATCCAAATTCATAAATACAAGTACGTTGTAATCAAAACAGAGGAGACTTAAAGAGAGTCTCTCATCTGCAGATAACCCCTATAGGCATGTTTGTCGTCAAATGGGAGCGTACGAGTAATTTTGAAATTTGTGTAAATGTTAATCGTTCAATGAATGCCATGCAAAAGTGTAAACATTGGTTCTCCGTGAGGAGTAGTGGCTGGCCCATATAGCCACAGCTGTAAGGGCGTGGGTAGGGTATCCAGCAAGACCACGCTGGGTGTGAAGAGTTCGATTTCCGGTGGGTCCAGGAACTTTGCATAAAGGAAATTTTCTTGCCTTCCTTGGGCATAGAGAATCTTCGTGCCTGCTGCACGATGCACACATGCAAAATGGTCATTGGCAGCGGCAGCTCTCAGTTAATAACTTAAGCTGAGAAGCTGGATTTGACCCAGTGGGGACGTTACGTCAAGACGAATTAGTATGGGAGTGAAGAGTATGGCTGTACACCACAGAGCGGCGAAATTGCGCACCAAACACCACCTGTAACATATTCATTTGACATACACTTCATTTTCAAAACTATAACTGAGTTTGTTATAATGTTGATATAAAGATGATCAACGTGAATTTATTTTGATTATAACTGATCTTGTTATAATTCTGATATAATTATATCAGGTTTTCAGATCAATTCTGTCAAATATATCTAAATATAACAAACGTTGATATATATATCAACCGTTGATATAATTTTGTTACATTTTTGTTATGCCTTTCTGATCGGGTAGACACCCTGTATAATTTTTGTTGTCTGTTATTACAAGTTTCAAGGTCAAATACAAATACAAATACTCTGTCTTCTGATAAGAAGAGGATTCTTTTTCACATCGATAGTCGAAGCACAGAGAACAGACATCCAAGCCTATAGAAAATGTTCTCGAATGCTATGTAAGGATTCATTTTTTTAGCGTTGACAACACTAGCGTCACCTATGCGGCAAATTGCTACAGTCAGTAGTGAGTATGCATATCTAGATAAGTTTTATATTCACCACCGACAACAGCGTGGGAACTTTGCGATAGCAGCGCCACGACGTTGCCACTTGTGTTGCCATTTCAAATGACCGTTAAATTCCTTACACAGTTTTGGAACTGGACTTGGATGTCTGTTCTCTTTGGTCAAAGTTCCTAGCAGGGATGGAAAATGATGAAGATGGCAACTGAGTAGATACAAACCAAAACGAACCTATTCATTCGTGAACAACAGGGGCCCGAGAATACTCGCGCTTCTTTACTCGTGAGCAAACGAAGCAGAAGCAGGCAAGCTCGCGCCTGTGATTCGCGAAGCTTCTCTGAGCACAATCAACGCGTTTTAACGACTGGCAGCGCTGCTTTTCATGAACAATGAAGCATAAAGCATTAGTTTATGCTGGCTTATCACTGGATTTGCTA